>NC_056735.1:137255044-137262544 GCF_019279795.1 Protopterus annectens
TTTTTTTTAAATTTGGGGGCTATGGACAACCTTGTTCTGTCCTATCTATTATTGGTGTTATTTTTTGGAGCAACAATTCTTGTAGAATAAAAAGGTTTAGCTCTATCCTTCCTAAGTTCCCCATGTATGTTTATAAATTTTGTCAATATCACCTTCATTATATCTTCTATTCACAAAATCCTGCTTCATTTGGGCCATTTCAGATGTTAATATTTGTTCATCACAACACAGCCTGGACAGTCGCATCGCTTGTCCTTTCACTATGTTGTTGAATATTGCTGGATTATGCATGCTTTCTCTGTGAAGAAATGCGGGACAATAGCATGATTTCCTATAAATTTTTGTTTTCATTATGTGTGCATCAATATACACAGTAACATCTAAATAATCAATACTATGATCAGAGTGTTCAATTGTAAATCTTAGGAAGTCACTAGTGGAATTGACTTGTTCAAAGAAATCTGTACGACCTATCTCATCACCTTTCAATATGAGAAAAAGGTCGTCCACAAAACGCCTATAAAACAGAATATTGGGGTTCCCTATTAGATGTTCCTGTTCCCACGCATGGGAACATATATATACACACACACATATGTATATCTATAGATATATATATATATATATACTTTAAAACTTCGAAGACGAAGGAGCCAGTAGTAAGCTTTCGTCCCTTTATTAGTAAACAGGTCTTCTTCAGACAAGCAAAAACACAATAGTATATATATATATATATATATATATTTATATATATATATATATATATATATATATATATATATATATATATATATATATTTATATATATATATATATATATATATAGAGGTAATGCATGTAAAGGGCGGTATTAAACAACTCTACCCAATAACATTTTGCAATGTCTAATAGTGTGCCAATAAGATATTAACAGTAACAAGTGTCAATCATCTCAATGAGTGAACCTAAGTGACAAGTAGGTGTCAATCAACATGTTAAATGTTCTATCGTCTCCACCTTAAAACACATTTGACATTTAAACTCTCATTCAACCCAGGAGGGGACTCTGCACTGAGTTTCTGCTGCCACAACAATTCTTTAACTTCTAATAGTTTATTTACATCTGCAAAAAATGAATCTATTTTCTGTAAGACCAGAAATTTCAAGCCAGAAAACTTATGACATAACCATCTGTGTTTTGCCAATGCATTTCTAGTGTCATTATTTCTGACTGCAGGTAAATACTCCTTGATCCTGGAAGACAGCATTCTTGTGGTCTTCCCAATGTAGAAAGCTGGGCAGGAATTACACACAGCAGCATAAATGACATTATTAGCTTTACAATCATAATGTTCATGGAAATGCAATGTAAAATTATTATGATTGAAAACAAACCGGTTTCCTATAAAAATATGAGGACAGGCAACACATTTATTTATTTTACATTTATTTTACATTTGTTGACCGGGCTAGTCTAGCTGGAGAAATTTCCATTTTCAGTAGAGGCCCGGAGAGAAAAGCTCCACAGAGTAAGATACATTCAGAAAAAAAAAAAAACTATCATACAAAAATGTAATAACAATAATCATTATAATGAAAATATTAGAGTTAGTAATAGAGTTTGCAAGCAAAAATAAAAATAAAAGATAGTAAACTCTTCAATGTAAATAAAAAACTACTACAAGAGTTAATTACTAAAACACACAATACAGTCGAATTCACAATTAACCAGTTGAAAATACTAATTGGATTAAAATAGACAAATGAGTTAAGGTATGGAGAATAAAGTGAAAAGAGAGTAAGGGAAAAAGGTAGGAATAGAAAGTGGAGAAAATAAAAGAGCAAGTAATGCAGAATAACAGGTAGAGAAGTAGTGGGAGGAGAAAGGAAAGACAAATAGTACGAAGAGTAAAAGGAGAAGAGAGATGGTTTTATTTATAAATAAACACATAGACCACATGAAAACATTCCAATATCTAAGTTTTGTGACAAACATTTATCAATAAGAAATTTATTGTCTCTACTCTCGAAAGAAAATTTAAGTGATCTTGTTTATATATACACACACACTCATATATATATATATATACACACACACACACATACATATATATATATATATATACACACACACACACACACACACACACACTCATATATATATATACATACATACACACACACACTCATATATATATATATATATATATATATATATATATACACACACACACACACACACACACACACACACACACACATATAGTACAGTTGTGTTCCTACCATAAATGTAGATGTTCGAGTGTATTCACTGTTGCAGTCATTACTCTTGGGTTATCCTGCTGGCAGGCTACCCGCAGTCGGCCTGAATTCCAAAATCCTGGTCCGGCGTCAGCTGCTGTCACCTCTTCCCTGACATCAGTGTGCCAGGGGTATAAAATATGTAGCAGACGCCATTTTATTCAGTTTTTCTTGCCCCAGATGTCATGTGCCGCCAAAAGGGTAGGCTAAATATATTATGCCAATAAACATACATGCAGTAAAGAGACATTTCCTTCATCTACAAGCAAATACACCACATAGGTTGTATAGAATAGAGAAGTACAGATAAACATCAGCAAAAGAAAGGGGGATGGTGGGAGGGTAACCTGGACTGCAACAGTGAATACGCTCGACCATCTACATTTATGGTAGGTACACAACTGTACTATGTTCATCATGTTTCACTGTTGCAGTCATTACTCTTGAGTTGAATCCCAAAGCTGAGGATGGGTGGCTGGGCTAAATAGGATTAGGAGAGGCTATGAGGCCCTGCAGAACTGCAGTGGCAAAGCCTGCTCTGGATTTAGAGTAAAGAGGTAAGTGGTAGTGCTTTGTAAAAGTGTGCACTGAACTCCAAGTTGCAGCCTCTAAGATGTCTTTGGTTGGTACTCCTCTGAGGAAGGCTGCTGAAGTGGCTGCTGCTCTGGTAGAATGAGGCCTAATGTCCTTAGGCACTGATTTGCCATGATGAGAATAGCAGAAATGGATGCAATGGCCTATCCATTTAGAAATAGTCTGTTTTGAGATCGCCTTTCCTTGTGATCCTGCAGCATATGACACTAAAAGTTGCTCAGTCTTTCTGAAAGCTTTCGTTCTGTCCAAGTAGAAGCGTAGCTGCCTGTGTATGTCCAAAGAATGCAGAATTTTCTCACCCTTGATCTGTGGGTTTGGATAAAAGGTAGGCAAGTGAATGGTTTGGTTGAGGGCCACACTGGACACCACCTTAGGTATAAATGTTGGGTTTGTCCTCAGAGAAACCCTGTCTGGATGAAAAATGATAAAAGGTTCCACAGCCATGAGTGCTTGTAAATCTGAGCCTCGTCTTGCAGAGGTTATTGCTAGGAGCAGAGCTGTTTTCCAGGATAAGAATTTTATATCAGCTGTTGAGGTTTGCTCAAAAGGAGGCAGTGTGAGTTTTTCCAAGACTTAATTGAGGTCCCATGCCGGAATTGGTGCTCTCCTTGGAGGCCTGATGTTTTTGGCCCCTCTGAGGTACTGCCTTATTAAAGGATGAGAAAAGATAGGTGGTTCCGTATTGTAATGGGCTGAAATGGCAGAGGCATGAATCTTAATTGATGAAAAGGAAAAGGCCTTTGTCCAGCATCTCAGTTAGGTATTGTAAAATCAGAGGGCTATTTGGTACATACGTGTCAATGCCTTGTTCCTGGTTCCAAGCACAAAATCTCTTCCATTTTTCTGCATAAGATTTTCTGGTACTGGGCCTCCTGGCCTCCACGATAACATCCATAACAGCTTTAAAAAAAGGAGTGTTCTGTATGGCTACATTATCCGTCATGCTGCCAGATTTAAGGTCCTGAGTTGGCTGTGCAGGATCTGATTGTTTTGTTGGGTCAGCAAGTGAGAAGTTTGAGGCAATATCGATGCTGGACCTTGAGACAAGCTCTTCAGGATTGGGTACCAGTGCTGGCATGGCCAGTATGGCGCAATCAGTATCATATTTGGCTTCTCTTGCCTGACCTTTAGCAGTACCCTGGGAAGGAGAGGCAGTGGAGGAAAGGCATATACTGTTAGATTTTTCCAGCTGAAGGATATGGTGTCCACTCTCCATGCTTGTTTGTGATAAATCCTTGTGCAAAATCTCTGTAACTGGCAGTTGTGAGGGAAGGCAAATAGATCTATGTCTGGGCATCCCCATTTCCTTGTTAACGTGCTGAAAACTTGTGGATCCAGTTTCCACTCGTGGGGGTCCATGAGGTTTCTGCTTAGTTCGTCTGCCAGAGTATTTGTTTTTCCTGGCCGGAATTCTGTTTGCAGGTGAACTTGATAAGTCAATGCTGTGCCCCATAAGGTCATTGCTTGTCTGCAGAGGGGGTAGGAATGTGTACCTACCTGCTTGTTTATGTACCACATGACCGTAGTATTGTCTGTCTTTATCAGTAGCTGTCCTGGTTGAAGTAGATCCTTGAAAGCTGTCAGGGCATTCTGAACAGCTAGCATCTCTTTTTGATTGATGTGATGATGCATCTGGCGTGCAGGCCATGTGCCCTGAATACATTTTCCTGCCATATGGGCCCACAAGCATAATCTGATGCATCCGTTGTCAGTGTCTGCCTGGCTGTAGGTAAAGTGAATGGCAGACCCTTGTTGTGGTGACAGGCCTGTGCCCACCATCGAAACTCCTGTTGCAGGCAGGGAATGAGGGTAATTACTGTCTCCAGGCTGTGGCAATGCTGAGTCCAAACACTTTTTAGATACGATTGTAGTCTTCTCATATGCAGTCTGGAATATGGAATTAGTAGAATGCAGGATGCCATGAAACCCAAGGCCTGCAGGATTTTTCTTGCAGATAACTTGGTCTTTGTTGCCAACTTTTTGAAGTAAGAAATCAGTTGCTTTTGTCTGGCGTGAGATAAGCCATCTGGGCAGTTGTATTTAAGCTTGCACCCAGGAATATCTCTTGAGAGGGTACTAGTTATGATTTCTTTTCGTTTACTGTGTACCCTAGGCAAATTAGTAATCTTTTTACAAACGCCGGATGCTTTAGAAGAATGTCTTTGTTCTCTGCTTGAATAAGGCAGTCGTCCAAGTAGGGATATATCTGAATTCCTCTTTGTCTGCGAAATGCAATTACTAGCGCCAGGCATTTTGTTAAGACCCTGGGCCCAGTAGATGAGCCAAAGGGAAGTGCAGAGAATTGGTAGTGCATTGAGCCAGCTATGGATCTGAGGTATATTCTGCAAGATTGTCAGATTGGGAAATGCAGGTATGCCTCTTTTAGGTCCAAAGTTACGAGCCAAGCCTTCTTGCCCAGTATGGGCAATAGCTGCTGTAGAGTCAACACCTTGAATTTTGGAACCTCCAGAAACGTGTTTAGTATAGACACGTCCAGTATTGGTCTCCAGGCTTTGTCCTTTCTGGCACTAAGAAAAGTCTGGAGTAAAATCCTTGCCCCTGCTCTTGCTGTGGTACTTGCTGAATGGCCCTCATGTCCATGAGGGCTGTAATTTGCTTTTGTGCCTCTGCCTATTGATTGTGTGGCAGGTCTGGCATACCTTTTGCCCTTGGTAGGGTGTGAAAATGGAACCTGCAGCCTTGGGACACTATGTTCAAGACCCATTTGTCTTGGGTAACCATTTGCCAATATGATGAAAAAAGTGATAGTTTTCCCCCTGAGGGGGCTGCCAAAAGAAAAGTGCTTGGATCTGGCAGAGGAAAGTCATTGGGGCTGTTACCTGTAAGGTTGTGATTTGTCTTCTCTGCTTTTGGAGGTAGGAGCACCCCATTGTTTAGGCCTGTATGAGCCTTGGGGCTGAGATCTGCCTCTGGGATGTCTGTATCTGCCTCTTTGTGCTCTGTCTGACACTGGAAAGGACCAATTTTTAGAAGGCCAGTTCCTGCTAAATAATGGTGGCCATACCTGTAAGAAATCCTTAACTGTCTGCATGGATTTCACTTTATGCTCCATTTTCTTCAACACCTCTTCTGCTTTAGCACCAAACAAAGTATCATGCTGTAATGGAGCATCTAATCATTTTGCTTTAACATGATCAGGCAGAGTCTGTTCCTTTAACCAAGCATGCCTTCTAACAACAGAACCTGTAACAGCGGCCCTGCAAGAGGCCTCCAGTGAATCATAACCACATTGCCAAGTATGCTTTCCCACTTGTTCAGTTGCATGCAATAAATCCTGCTCTCTGAACATTCAGAATTTGTCAACATTTTCTGTTTAAGCAGTGACATTAAGTACTGCTGATATTTACGCATATGAAATTGACAATTTAAAGCCCTTACAGCCAAGGTAGCAGAAGTGTAAACTTTTTTCCCCCATCTGTCCAGTGCCCTAGAATCCCTATCAGAGGGGACAGGGTTTTTTGCAGTGGAAGCTTTGACCCCCTTGGGACCCTGAGATATAGTTTCTGGGTCAGCAGCGGGATTTTTATATAGGAATTTATGAGAATCCGGGACCCTGTAGTATCTGTATGGCTTAGTAGGTGCAGGGAGTAAAGAGTCAGGGCACAGGTCGGACTCTGAAAATACATCATCTACAATGTCTAGAACAGGTGGAATAGCGAGGGGTGTGTGCTGAGTAAGTAGCAGAAAGTCTCTGAGCCTTTTCTTAGATTCAGAGTAATCTTGGCTCTCCCAGTGGAAATGCTCCCTCATGGTATGCAGGGTTTCCCCAAAAGAATAATCCTCAGGAGGTGAGGCTGAAGGAATGGATTCTTCATCATCAGAGTCCTCATAGGGAGGAACAGAATAATCCTGTTCAGAAGAGGAAACAGAGGAAATAGAAACCTGATCAGAAGAATCATATTTTGTCTCTTGCCTAGGCCTCTTGTCAGGAGGGGGATGGGAACCCCTGATCAAAGTAATTAGGTCTTTGGCCATTTTAAGCATCTGTTTTTCAGGCATGGAGGCCTGTCCACGAGAATGCTGTACTTGTTTCTTTGTCTTTAGAGCTGCTTTAGTCTTTGCCTTTGAAGCTGAAGTTAGTTTTACATATAACTGAGTAGGCCTGAAAACACCCTCAGAAGCTGATGCCTGCTCAGCGGCTCTGGACCCATCTGAGGGAATAGTTTCCGAGTGTCCAATACCTTGAGTTTCCAGCGGCTTAGTCGGCTCCACGTGGGAGTTGGAAGCGGCCTGTGGCTCTGAGGTAGTGGGCATCAGGGGCTGTGAAAGCACCTCACTGAGAACCGGCGAACTGGCAACAGGCCTAGCGGAAGCCTCGTTGTCGGTTTTGGACCTCGGATGCCTGTCCTTTTTTTTTTCTTTGCACGTTTTATAAACTCCAGTAGTCTGCTGTTCCGACAGCATTATATAATTGAATCTTCTGCCAAAGTAATGAAATGCAAAATCGTACCGACGCTTAATAGTGCGTTGGTTAAATCTAGCACAAAACCGACAACTAGCAACGTCATGGTCAGGGCCTAGGCAAGGAATACAGTAAGAATGAAAATCCTTATGAGGTATTTGCTTCCCACAAGAAGTACAATTGCTATCTTTTTTTGACATCGG
>NC_056735.1:137870044-138152544 GCF_019279795.1 Protopterus annectens
AGACTGAGGCAAGAAAGCAGGTGCCTGAGATGGGGTTGTTAGTTTCTTGGGTGTAGTTCATACCCTGGGCCTTAGAAATTCAGTAGTTTTTGAAAGAACAGGAAGTCGTTGGGTTTGTGTCGAGAATCGGTAATGCAAAGTACTTCCTCGGAAGCCGATGTCTGCTCAGCGACTACGGACCCATCCATGGTAGAGACAACCGCAGGATCCTTAGTCGATGGAGAGTTTTGCGGCATACCGGACTCTGAAAGGGTCTCGGTAGCATCCTGCGAATCCACAGAAGCGCGCATCCGGGGCTGCAAAAGCACCTCACTGAGGACCAGAGAACTGATGACTAGCTTAACGGAAACGTCGTCGGTATATTTGGACCTGTACGGTCTGTCTCTGTTTCTATCCTTACATTTTTTCAGAAGATCTGAAGTTGGATGGCTTACCAAAGCCATATCAGAAATCGATGACTGAGAGCGAAAATATCAGCTACAATAAGGGCCCGACGACATACAGTTCTGGCGTTGAACAAAGCACAAAAGTAACAGTGGGGGGATGTCATGGTCTGGGCCTAAGAAAGTGACGCAGTAAGAATGAAAGTCTTTTTTGTGGTATTTGCTTTCCACAGGCGAGACAACTGTTAACTTTTTCTGACATCAGTTAGAGCAAGAAAAAAGGATCCCCAACGGGGTACTTAGCTTTAGAAGACTTCAACTTCAGTTCAGAAAATGAAACTCAGGTAGCGGCCGACCGGCGCTCATGCGAACTGCTTCTGCTTCTGGCTCCTCTGCAAAAAAGACTGATGTAATGGCGTTGGCTGCCTTACTTTATACTACTGACGACCTGACGTCAGTCCTGAAGCGACAGCAACCGATGCAGAAATACTAAGCCTCTGGTATTCGGGCCGACTGAGGGCTACCCTGGCAGGGATAACCCAAATGTGATGACTGCAAAAGTGAAACATGAAAAACATCATATTTGCCACCAGTTTGAATGAATCTTTTTACTATTGGTCTGTTTGTCTGCATCCATTTGCTGCCAGATGAATGCATTTTCATTCTCCAGTAACTACCTACGCCTCTTTTCTGACTTCTATTGCAGTTCCAGATAAGTACCCTGCTGGGGATTTTTTTTTCTTACCTTGGAGTTAATGTCAGTATGGGAGACATATTCCCCATAAAGATCGCCATGCTAAAGTGCCTTTTTTATCTAGGAGCTTCTCATGACCATACATCTTATTCTATTTGTCAGTTGTTCATTCCAAAAACCCTTTGCAGTACACTTTCTTCTCTTTTCTTGTATCTTGAGAACCAGCATCTTAAGCATCTCACTAAAGATGCAATGAAAAGAATCGCGTGCCCTAAGGTTCAGCCATTAGAGAAGAAAAAGGTGAAAAAGGTACAACTGAAATCTTCCTCTGTCGGGCCTCTGCTAGGCATTTCTCCAGAGTCATTACAAATCCAGAGGCTCGCCTGGCCATGTTGTTGGATTTCTCTGCCTCAACCATGCCGGTGAAGGTCTGGCTGGCAGCACATCCTTAGAAACTTTGCAGGCATCCTTCTCCATCATTCAGGGGGAACCACGGCTGATTTTTTCCAAGGGGCTTAGGATAGGTCCTCAGTTTTTGGTTGGGAAAGAAGTTCTACCGATGGTTCTTGACTGCTGTTCTGAATCTGAGCTTTCTAAGCTTTCTGGAGGGGACGCTCCCTTAAAGAAGAAACAAAAAATTAAACATGTTTCTTCTGCTCCTAGGGATCCACAAAGTGAGTGCCAGGCCATCACTCAGGGGCTATTTGCTACTTTAATGTCCTTAAAGGACAACTACGGGAAACCGCACACTTTTTCTGTTATGCAACATGCATTTCCCTCCCTTCCTAATGATTCGATCACCAAAAAATGTTATTAGCTCATCAGAAAGCTCTTTTTCCCTCCGTTTTCAATCTTACCAGCAAGCGCTGATGTCTGAAACTGAAAGCTGCTCTCACGTTTCCTAGAATACACAAGTCGCCCATCAGCTTAAGTCAATTTTTCTGAAGAATACAGTTCTACACTCCCATTCTTCTAATTCTCGTCCAGTACACACCCACTCTAATTATTCACGATCTCTTTATCACTTCCATTCAATCACTCCCCTTTTTTCTGCATAAATCCATCCTTGGCCATAAGCAGGAACTTTTTAGTCAGTTTCCTGCTGCTGCTCATCATTGTTTCCTTTATGGATCATTTTCTTGCTACGGACTGTGATATATTTTTTAAATATTTGAAAAGCTGCATTTTTTTCTGGTGGAATTATTAAAAAAAAATATCATGAGAAGCTATCGGAGTGCTTCTGGCTTGTGCTGTTTAATTTAGATTCTGTGAGTATTCTACAGTACTTCCTTTTGGGGCTTAGTTTTTTTTTTTATCTATGAATTGGATTGGATTATTGGAAATATATCAATCTGCTAATGGTAGGCAAAATGTAAAAGAAACATGTATTTCTTTTAGGAAGCTGCAAACTTTGATAAAGCAGTATTTGCATTGGTGAAATGGAAAATCGATTCTGAGCATTTGATTTATAAATGTTTTATAAAATTATCAACTGTAATTGATCCTCACCTGCAAATGGCACATTCACATTTAACAATGATTACAAAGGAAAGAAAGATTTCAGAGGGAAAATGTCTCAAAAACAGTTCAGCTCCTTTCCATGTGTGCTGATTTGTGGAAAAAATAAAGACCATGGCAGTCGTACATTCACATCTCTCAACTGTCCAGATTTTGGCAGTGTCCAGATTCTTGACTCATATCGTCGGTCTGTTCCTCATAAATTTGTGGTTTTCTGGGTTGTAGAGACAAATCAGTGAGGAGTGAATCTGTTACATAATGACAGGCATTTGTTTTTCAGACTTCTATTCCTTCAGAAATTGCATGGAAACACAAGACCTTTAACTCTAGCAACTTTCTAAGTTTATAAGAGCAATATTTAGCAGGTGTCCCTATTTTTGGGCCCATGTCCCCCCCCCCTGTTATTTGCCCAGATTGTTTGGGGTTAAAAGGTTGAGAGCTATGCATATTACTTTCTGTGCACCTGTTGTACAGCAGAAAATAATATTGTTAGGTCTAAGGACTGCTTGCATGTCATCAGCCAATGTCTGTAAATACCTGAGAACCTGAACTAACACCACATAACTTAGTCCCCCCAAAAACCGGTGTTTACTAGTACGACATTCAATCTTTAACAATGTAATTTACTGCTGTAACTGACTACTGCAGTTAGACATCATGTATTTTTCAAACAGTAAATAAAATAATTGTCTCAATGAATGAATAAGTGAATAAATACCTTTAAGACATGGAAAGATAAATTTGTTTTTTTTTCTGTTCAGTCATTTTTTTTTATGTTTTAGTACAGTTAGCATAACTATTTGCAGTCCAAATTTCTGCCTAATGTATCATGCTGAATGAATGAATGAATGAATTACTAAATAAACAACTTAATAAATACAAAGTTATATTTATATGTCCAGTTTTGCGTTCATTATTTCATGTGAAATTTGTCTCTTCATGGGATTATCAAAACGTAATGGAGAATCATCAGACAACCTATGTAGAAGATTCTATCTTCTGAAGTGGCTGAAAAACACTGGAAACATGAGCCACAGAGAATCATAGAAAATAATGAAGTTTACATCACATGGGATCACCCAATACCAACAGTCCAAAAGATAGATGCTAGAAAACCAGATATAGTGGTCCAAGAAAAAAAGACAAAAGTAGCATTGATCGCGCCACACCTAGTGACTACAGTGTCTTGCGTACAGAGAGACACAAAGTCATAAACTACCTATATCTGCAGGCAGAAACGAGAGCCATATGGAAGAAAGATACCCTGACAGCTCTAATAGGAGTAGGAGCAACTGATCTTATAAAAAAGAATTTACAATCGTATTTAGATATGTTACCAATTCATGTAACACCATACGAATTGCAGGAGTCGTCATTACTGGGCACATTGCGGGTGCGGCGAAGAGTAATTTTGGCTAACATCAAAGAGTGAAACAATACTAATTTCGTGAACTTTAATCGTACTTTGACTTAGGAATGGGGTCCATTCCCGTCATGGTATTAGAAACCCAAAAGACTTGGAGAAATTAAAAAGATTCTATAAGAATGAGAAGTTTACTAACTGGTTCTCTGACAGAGTAGCTGATACATGGAGCAGACTACCAAATTACATTAAAGAAAGTACTAGTTTAGATATTTTTAGGAACAGCCTGAACACCTATTATGGGAACAAGTGTTTTGGTACATTGGCAAGCTGGAAGGGCATTAATACCTGTGCTTGGAACTTTTGTATGCATTTATGTATATTAATAAGGGAAGAAAATGTTGCTTATTAAAAGCAGGTTAGTATCCGATATCAGCTTGTATGAGTTGTAACACAGTGTATAATCCATAGTTCATAGGCTAGTACTAGGCTACCTGCCCTTGTGGGCCATTTTAAGCCTAGCCAATTACACTTTCTGAAACTCAAACCCTGCACCTTTTGTCTGTAAGGTAAACAACTTAACCATTATGCCAACCTTAATTTGCTGTACAGTACTGCATTTCACGTAGCCAACAGCTGGCACATACAGATGAATCCTTGTGACAAAATGTTAACTAACAATGGTGTACTACAACGTTTGCACTGAGTTACTGGTTAAAAAGGCAATAACAATGATTATACCACATCTATTGCAAGAGTAATGTAAAATTTATTCTACAATAATAGTCTGAGCATAGCAACTACAGCACTCAAAGGTTTAATTTCTGTAATTGTTCAAACTTAGCCACATTAGCGAAGAGGCAGCTGGGGCAACTGTTTTGTTTCCGTGGTTGTGCATACTTATATATTGTATTTAAGGTGTCACTTGGTTACTGTTTCAGTTTTGTGCTTGAGCATACTTGGATATATTACCGATGGGATCACTTGGGTAAATTACTCTATTTGCTGATTGTGCCTACTTACACATACAACTGAAGGATCCTTGGGGTTACACCATTACACATTTGTGGTTGTGCATGCTTGCACATAGTAATGAAGGTTGCTCACTTGTTTAATTTTTCCTTTTTGTGGTTGTGCATACCTGGACACAATAAAGAAGGGTCAGTTTTAGTACGTTTGATTTTGGTGTTTGTTATTACATGAACACTACCTATATTACTCTGGGTCTCTTAGGTTACATGCTTGATTTTTGTGCTGCTGCATACCTGCATATAGTACTCAAGTGGTTGCTGGTGATTATGGTCACTTGGGTAAATGTCTCATTTCTGTGCCTCTACATACTTATACAAATTCATTTTATTTATTTATTTTACATTTGGTAGAAGAACCGTAAATAGAATACCAATAAAACAAGAAATACGGTCCAGGCAGAAACAGGAAATGGCCGCAATTTTATTTATTTTACATTTGTTAACCGGGAGAGTCCAACTGGATATATGTCCATTTTCAGTGGAGGCCTGGGAAGAAAAGCTCCAGTGCAGTAAAATCATTAACAAGAGAAAGACATGTTAACCAAAAGGTTCAATTAAACAAAATATAGAGTTCACAATCTTTATACTTCTTCTAGAAGTATAGCACATATAAGATAGTGAGTTAACCAAAGAGTGTATTTGCCAACATTCACAGGCTACATTAAAATATATGTGTTATAGAGGTGTTTAACAGCAAGTATTCCAGGAAGACAGAGTAGATAACTTCCATAACTCATTTCTACACGAGAGACATGCTATGTCCTTTAGGATTCTTTACAGTGTTCAGTAATACTATTACCCCATGCAGACATTACAAAAGCAGTAGATAAGCTGTTACTCTAGTTGCTGAAAACAGACACATATGAGTTACTATCCAGGGGTAGTACAGGTACATAATCTGTGATTCAGGAAGTGCGTTTTGAGTAGTTTTTCGAATTGGGTGGTGGAGTTGTTATTTATTATGTGGGCTAGAAGGGGGTTCCAGATTTTAAAGATGAAGTGGCTATAAACGGATCTACCTGCCTCATTTTTAAAGTTTGTTACCTTAAGGAGGTGTGGGGTACTTGATCTCAGAGATCTGGTAGTGGTGTAAGGCTGGAGTAGTTGCTGCAGGGCTGGTGTGTTGCCTGGATGATGTAGTACTTTGTGAGCAAGTGCTAGTTGGTTGACTTGAAGGGTCAGGGGGAGTTCTAGCCAGTTGAGTTTTTTGAGGCTTTCACAATGGTGGGTTCTAGAAGGTGATCCTGTGGCGAATCTGTCTATTTTACTGTAGCAGCTATCTAGTTTGTTGAGCTCAGTTTTTTGGAGATTGTAAGCACGGGGGAGGCGTAAAGTAGGGTCGATAGGAGGTGTGCCCTGGCTGTCATAACCTTAGAGTGACTGGTGAGAAACTGTTTGCTGTGATAAGAGTAGGCCCATTTTTCTGTGGACTCTTTTTATGGTCTGGGAGATATGAATGTCAAATTTAAGGCTATTGTCAATTTCGAGGCCTAGCAGTTTGGCGTGACTGCTGGGTGTGATGGTGGCGTTGTTATGAGAGGAGATTGAAAACTTAGATGAAGAGGGTGGAGATCTGTAATAAAGGTGTTAAGGGAAAAGGGTTCATTTTCAGGCTTGCACGTCAAGAAATATTACTGAACAGATTGCTTGGATAATTCTTAGACTCTTGCTGCTTGTGCAGATTTGGACATGTTACATACTGGTGTCACTTAGGGAATACATAGGCATATGTGAATGCAATACTAAAGGGGTCACTGTGATAAATGTCTCATCTTGTTTGTGCTCACCAGGTCATAGTACTGAAGGAGCCTTATGGCAAATGTTTTCACATTAGTGCTTGTGCATGCTTAGACATACAGAGGAAGGGGTCACCCAGTTAAATGTGCCTCTGCATAACTGAACATATAACTGAAGTTGTTTGCTGCGGTAACTATTTTACTTTGTTGTTACTGCATACTTGGACATACTCACGAAGGGTTCACTTTGGTAACTGTTAAACATTTGTGATTGTGCACGCTTGGTGTTTGTGGTTACTTGGACATAAATAATGGGTTGCCTGGATTAATGTTTGATTTTTCTGATTTTTTTTCATCGTGCATGCCTGCACATATGACCAAAGTGGATGCTGGGGTAAATGACTTACTGCTGTGTTTCAGCATGATTGGCTGTATTAATGCAGTAGTTACTTGTGTACATGTTTCTTTGTTGCGAGTCTGCATACTTGGGCATATTACTTAAGATAGCCCATTGAAAAACATTTCACTGCAATTATTGCACATAGCTATACATATTACTCATGCAACTGCATGGATAACCGTTTCATTTCTTGTTCTTATGCATGATGTAACAGATTAAGTGTTTGCTTGGGGAGCATGTTTCATCTTGTTACTTGACCATATGTCTAAAGTGGTTGCTGCGGATAATTATTTTTCTTTTACATACTTAGGCTTATTCATGAAGGGGTCATGTGTAAATTTTTCATTTTTATGCCTCTGCATACTAGGAAAAATTACTGTAGGTGTCAATTGAGAAAATGGTTCATTTTGATGCTTGCAGATGTCTCAACATATTACTGAATAGATTGCCCAGGGTAACTGCTTCCTTGTTGTGCTTTTCCATATTGGGACATATTACTAAAGGGGTTGCTATTAATGAAGGGGTCACTGGAATAAATGTATCATTTTGGTGTTCTGCATACCTGACCATATTATTGAAGTATCCATATGGAAAATGTTTCACATTGGTGATTGTCCTTGGTTGCACATGGAAAGGAATGTGTTACTTGGTTAGTGTGTCATTTATGTGGCGATGCAACCTTAGACCTATAACTCTTGGGTCACTTGCCTATTTGTTTCATCTTGATATCTGTGCTTACTTGGACATACGAAAGTAGGGGGTCACCTAGTTTACTGTGCCTCTGCATGCTTCAGCATATAACTTAAAACTGAAGTTGTTGCTAGGGTAACTTTTATTTTCGGTGTTTCAGCACACTCTGACATATTAATGAAGGGGTCACTTGGTTAAATGTTTTACATTTCTGTTTGTGTAATTATGGCGTTTGTGCTACCTCGCACATATTAAAGAAGGTGCTAGCTTGGTTAAATGTATGATTATTCTGCTTGTGCACAGTTGCACATATAACTGAAGTGGTTGCTGGGCTAAATGTTTTAATTTCGTGTTTCAGCATACTTGGGACATATTAATGAATGGGTCGCTTGGGTAAGTTTCTCAAGCTGGTGCCTATGCAAACTTGTACATATTAATGAAGGTGTTACTTGGTAAAATGGTCCATTTTCATGCTGGCACTTGCCTTGCCTTAGCATATCACTGAAGAGATTACTCATCTAACTGTTCCAGTTTTACAACTGGTGCATGCTGGGATATATTACAGATGGGGTCCCTTGGGAAACTTTTTTCTGTACCTGGAGTTTTTTTTTTCATTTTCTGTTTCTGCATACTTGGACATATAAATGAATTGGTCACTTGGGTAATGTATATGTACTGTGCCGCTGAATACTTGGACAAATTCCTGACAATGTCACTTGGGCAAAGTGGTTCATTTTGATGGTTGCCCATGCCTAACCATTTTAATGAAGAGATGACTTGGTAATACTTTCTTTTCTTTTTTACTGCTTGCGCATAATATTTTGAGATATTACTAAATGGTTTGCTTGAGGACATGTTTCTTTTCTGTACATATGCACACTAGGACATACTACTGAAGGGGTCACTTGGATAAGAGTTTCATTTTGGTGTTTGTGCATACCTGGCCATATTACTGATGGATCCTTACAGTAAATATTTAACATTTCTGCTTGAGCATACTTGAAGATAGTAATGAAGGGGTCACTTGCTTACTGTTTCATTATAGCGGTTATGCATAATGTGACATTTTACTGATGGGTCCCTTGGGTGTACATTTCCTGCTGGTATTTGTGCATACTTGCACATAGTAAAGAAGGGATCATCTAATTAAATGTTTCATTTTTGTGCGTACCCAGTCATGTAACTGAAGTGGTGGCAGTGGTACTTGCTTTACCTTTGTGTGTCTGCATACAGGTGCATATTAATGGGAGGGGTCACTTGGGTAAATATTTAATTTGTGTAATTCTGCATCCTTGGACATTTTCTTGCCAGTGTCACTTGTGAAAATGGTTCATTGTGATGCTTGCATATTCCTAATTATACTACTGAAGTGATTGCTTTGGTAACTGTTTCATTTTTAATGATTGTGCATATTCAATCATATTACCAAAATGGTTGCAATGAGTAAACGTTTCATTTTAGTCCTTGTGCAGACTTGTAGATATCAACGAAGGCCTTACCTGGATACATGCTTCATTACGGTGTGTCTACATGAATGGACATATTGTTGAAGGATCTTTAGGGTAAATGTTTCACGTTTGTGCTTGTGGATGCTTGAAGATAGCAATGATGGCTGTCACTTTTTTAACGTCTTACTGTTGTGGTTATGCATACTTGGTCACATTTATTTATTTATTAAATATTTGTTTACCGGTGTGGTCTGACTGGGCCTGTTGAACCCATTTTCAGCAGAGGCCTGGAAGAAAAGCTCAACATAATGTACAATACAAATGCAATGACATAAAATACTTTATAAAAATAAGTTGAAACACAATAAAATGTGCTTCATGATGTTTCAAGACATGCTACACATTTAAACCATTCTATAGCATTAGAGTTACATATTACTCAATTCTATTTTAAGATTTTCAGTACAATTACATATTATTACAGGGTCCGTTGAGTATATGTGTTTGATCATGGTATTTGGGCATACTTGGACATATTAAAGAAGGGGTCACCTATCTAAAAGTGGCACAGCTTACTTCCTGGGGTAACTGTTACAGTTTCGTGTTTCAGCATAATTGGACACATTAATGAGGGGGTTCACCTGGGTAAATGTTCCACATCTGTGGTTCTGAATGCTTGGTGTTTGAGTTTACTCAGACATATTAAAGTATGTGATCACTTATGTAAACGTTTGATTTTTGTGCTTATGAAAACTTGAATATATATCTATAGTGGGTTTACAGGTGTGTGTGTGTGTGTGTGTGTGTGTGTGTGTGTCTGTGTGTATGACGTATGCGGTAAAATGAAAAACTGTGGAGCAAAGCTGAACAAACACCTCCTTGCTGCAGGGAGAGCTGTGTCAGTGCAGAGGACTTGCTTCAATTACTGGGGTGATATTACGAGATGACAATGTCAGAACCTTAGACAACTCCCTTGGAATCAAAGCAGTGTTTTGTGGAGAGGTGGGTTTTGCAACACACACCAGCGATACATTGCTTGTGTTTGTGCGTGTGTGTACTGATCTCATAGTACCGGCAGCACATGGTGTAACATCATACGTCTCAACCTGCTAAGAGGCCAGTGTGGAACACGGATCATAGCAATGTGTGACAAACAGTCAAAATGTGAACACCCAATTTTCGCACTGCGCGAAAATTATACTTTGACCATGGCCATGGCCTTTCAACCAAAATATACCATATGTAAGTATTTAATAATATACACACTCTCTTGCAGACACAAATATTTACATATAAACACACAGATGTAGAAGCAAAAAGACAGTGGCTCGCTGATATAGAAAAACTCAAACACACACACACACACACACACACACACACACACACACACACAGTATCAAAGTAAATAACTGCAATACCTGCAGTTAAAAGGATTCCTTTTAACTGCCAGTATTTCAGTTATTTACTTTGGTACTGTTTTATTTCTATGTTATTGTTTCTCCCTCTCTTTAAACACAATTTGCCACGACAATGTTTAGTTAGAGGGAAAGTAATAGAAGTTTATTTTTTCTTCTGAGATCTCCATTCCTTATTTGCCCTACATGGTCAGATGTTTCCTCCTTTCTGTCATATATCAGAAAAAGTATGTGTGCCCTTTCCTACTCCCTACTTCTAATTTCCTTTCAATGTGCATCTTCACTTCTGTTTCTCTTCTGCTGGCTTCTCTTGTATTGTGTTTTCTTTTCCTGTGTACTATGTACAATGTTGTACTGAAATAATCACAGACTGATGAACATCTTTATGACAGTCAATAGTCAAATACTGGGAAATGACTGGCAACAATACTGACAGACAGGAATATAGAAGACAGATGCAAGTGCTAGAAAATTTTCTGTTACATGTCTCTACCCAATGGAAACAGCAGGAATGTGTTAGTACAATACTAGCCAAGGGGGTTCTTTATTCTCTCCTCCTGTGCTCTCTGAGGGCAAAGTTTGTATAGAAAACCAGGTCTTGCACAGCAAAGATCACTTGTAGAGAAATATCTGTTGGCTGGGTCTACAAGTTATCCAGTTTGCTTAGTTAGACTCTGAATCATGGAGGAGACGTATGCAGGGTATGAAGGAAATAGGGACATGTCAAGGTAGCCTGGGAAAGTTCTAAGTTGAGCACACATTATGTGGTAAGTTCTAAAGGTTAATGAAGACTGAATTCTCCAAGCACGTCTATCCTTATGTCAAGCACCTAACTTTCATTCATAAATTATGCTTTTGCTACCTCTGTATAGTAAGCTGCAGGGTAAAGCCTGACTAGACTTTTGCAAAAATTCAATGTTGAATGTGTTTTAAGCAAATTAGTGGCTTTACATTTAAACATAGAAACATTGCAATATGCAGACTTGACTACAGGAAGTGCACTAAAATGTATGTTTTTTAAAAACAAACTCAGGATAAAGACTAAATATAAAAAGTATTAGCAGTAGACTTTTCTGTATATTCATGAGAAATTCATATAACTGTCTCATATGTGTCCTTTTAGAGAAAATTTCTAATTTAAAAAAAAAATTAAAAAGATATTTAAGATGTTCCATTTTTACAAAGCTAGACAGCACGTTGAACTGTATTCCTCCGAGTCTCTTCAGCCTGTCTACAACAGCATGTATCACAGCACAGGTCATTTCTTTTCTGCACCCTCTATCTGAAAATCATCCATTCCACTAACGGTCATCTGGACCATAGCTGGCTGATAGGAGACACAAATTTAGTGGCAGTATTGTTAGAATGATAACCAAAAAAAAAGTGCTGAAGCAGAGTAGCAAAATCGAGACTAACAGCAACAAAAGCCATCCAGGAGACAATCCAACCATCAGCTAATATTAATTTAATGGTTCCCACTGGATAATCAAAGGATTGCCTCCATGGTGGCTTTTGTGAACCGTACAATATAGTATGAAAGTCTAACCGCTGGCATTAGACTGTAATTCCGAATGATTTACCAGAAGAGATGAGCAAACCACGTAAAATCAGTGGAGCGGTATAGACAGAGTGCAAGCTTTCTCTGGTGTAACACTGTATTTACTGGTAAAGATTTGCTGTTTGCCCTTGGTACACTAGTTATATACCTTACCACAGAGAAAGAAAGAAAGCACACTTACACTCACAAACACACGTGGCAGCACCGAGCATGTAATGGGAGGGCACAGAACAGTTCACTCATAAAAGTTTCTTAAGTTGAAGATGTAACTTACTTGACAAAAACTGCAAAGCGGAACCACGGCTGAAAAATGCGGAACAGCAGAACAGGGGGCTTAATTGATCACAAATGCAGAGAGTTCCGCACAATCCAGAGCACTTGGCTGCTCAGTGTAACATAGAACATGTGCTGAAAATGGTGTGTGTGTGTGTGTGTGTGTGTGTGTACTCGAGCGTGTGTGTGTATTCAAGTATGCACACGGAGTCCATGGTGTAACATAAAACAAGTGCTGAAGGTGGTATTGCATGAGTGTACGTGTTTGAGTACATGTATATGTGTGTGAGCGAATGTATGGAGGCATGCATGATACAACAGTGAAACATGGATTATAGCTGGTCTGGCGTACAGGTGTGTGTGTGTGTGTGTGTGTGTGTGTGTGTGTGTGCATGTCTGTACACCATGTCTATGGTGTAAGGAGGTGTGGAGCACAGATGGACCGACACTTCCCTGCTTTGGAGACAGCCACGTCAGTGCAGCAGACTGGCTACAATTAGTGGGGGTAGGGGGTGGTTATGAGTTGACATTGTCAGTAGTTCATTCAAACCTGTGGAAGTGTGATCTATAAGATGCAACTGAGAAATGTGGAGCAAAGCCAGATGGACACCGCCTTGCTGACCAGCTGTGAGGAGTCCATCACTAGTATCTACCTCTCACATTGGTTGTCATAGGCACTACAGCAGTGTTTGTAAAGAGGCTGGTAGAGCTGCTAGTGCTGTTGGAAGATATGAGTGTCATTATGTATGTAAATGCTTGAATGGTTTGAGAGCGGTGTGATGGGGGGACAGAAGGGTAACATTGTTTTGTGTCAAACCAGCATACCTCACAAGTGTACCTAATTTGGCCTTACACTTTTGCTGACATGGCAGAATCTGAAATGATTGTAGAATAAGGGTTTGGGTTGTCTTGAACAAACAAAGAAAATTCTTGCAATGTAGGACTAATTTTCATGAAATAGATGCTAGTTCATGTACTCTGTATGATTTGAACCAAAGTAGTAGTACTGCTACTTAGAAAAGCTTTATAATTTGGAAGCTTTGTCCACGAGTTACGTCTGTTGCTGAAAGGATATGAGATATGCTTGAAAGAATGAAAGAATACATCTAAAAAAAAGGCTGCGTGAAGCTTTTGTAACAAAAAGTAGTGACTGACATAAGAGGCTCTGAAAGCTACTGTTAAGATGAAAAAAAAACTATTAAATTGTTAGGTAAAGTTTGGCACTATGGTTCATGTTATGCTATATAACAGTTGTTGTTTGTCTTTCAGCTTTTCCCGGTTAGGGGTCGCCACAGCGTAACTCCAGTCCGCTAATGATTGGCAATGCTACATAACAGTAAGTATGTAAAAATAAGTATGTGGCCAGCCAGTAAGCACTACACACTCCAAAGCAGATATTTCCATGTGTGCATTTGAGAAAAATTTATATATTGGACAAAAAACTTGAATTCAGATTACTTTTTTTCTCTCTCAACTTGCCTGGAATAGTGCGAGTCAACAGTAAGGAGCAAAGAGTCATTAGGGAACAGTTCCAGTGGCACACTAGGCTGACAATTGTTTTGATGTCTATTGTCATGCAGGGTTGCTAATTAGCTGAACCTAGCCTAGCTGGAAATGTGAGAGACTGGCTCATAGAAGGAGGGAAGATGGGAGGAGTAACTTGGTCAGGAACTTGTAAAAAGTCTTTTTTATCTCGGTAATTTGTTGACACTTTTGCAACCTTTTTTTTCAGAAAATGTGTAGCAAATCAGCAGGAACAACATTTGTAAACCTCAGTGCAGGACAGTGAATGACACTTATTCTACTGACTGTTAAACTTGGCAATATTTTTCAGGTTTTCCATTCTAAGTGAACAGAAGCCTGATCTGACAGCAAAAGGAAGGGCTAGGTATGGCTAATTGTTCTCACAATCAGGGCTGTCAGACTGCATTTTGGGACAGATTTAACCTTTCAAGGGAAAATACTCCCATCAGGATGTCTGCCCCCATGAGGGCAGACAGGAGAAAAATAAAATAAATTTAAGAATGAATATTCTTTTGGTATAAAGCAGCTTTGGGAAGTGCAGAAAATCATGACTAGATACAAAAATATATGTTTTTTTCATCATTTACCCACAGTGGTCCTTTAAAGCCTCCTCAAGGGGTTTAAGTTCCTGCTCCTCATTGGTCCTCTACTCCCCTTATAGGCCTAGAGAACAGCATTCTGATGTAGATGAGTCAGATTCGGATAATGATTCCCCGACTTGTTCTACCCAAATTCCTTAGGTTCATAGGTGGGTACTAAGCTATTTGCCCCAAGGCATTTATAAGCCTAGCCAGAATGTGTTAGCTTTCACCGCCCCCTTAGATTAGTTCCCTGTGCCTCTGTCCAGCACAGCCACTAAAGTGATCCCTGGGGTAAACTTTCGGTTTCCCATCCACTCGTCAAGGTTTCTCTTGAAGAGTACTAGTGAGGAGCTCTGCCTAATGTAGATTGGAATCTTGTTCCAAAGCATGGGAACTCTCTGGGACAGGAATCTATCCCTCCAGCATGTCCTATTTATTGTTGTGGTAAGGTTTAGATCCCTAGAGCGTGTGGCTCAAGGGGATAAGGTTTTCTTTAGGTGGAGCATGTCCATCAATTCTGGGTTGGTCATGGCCTTGTATGTCAGGCAGAGATCACCTCTGAATAGGCGGTATGCAACCAAGTGCAGCTGGAGTTTCTTCAGTTGAGCTGCAAAGGGCATCTGTTTGAGGCCAGTGATCATTCTTGGTGAGGTACTTCTGTGGTCTTTCCAGCTGTTGCAGGTGTCTTGTAAGGTACATCCCAAATGGGGCATTGTACTCTATGATGGATCTGATGAGTGATGAGAAGAGGGGCACAATGCCCTCTTTTGATCTGGAAGCAAACCGTTTTGTGATTAGGTGGATTTTCTATCCACTTTGGCAATGTGATTATCAAAGGAGAGATTGCTATCTACTTGGGTCCCCAGATCCCTTATTACGTTTTCCATATTTAGGGGACTACCACCTATGTGGTAGTTTGTGGGTACTTTGTTTTTTCCAAAGGGGATGACTATACCCTTTTTGGCATTATCCGTCTCAGTGAGACCCTTTTGGAGGATGTCTGTGTCAGCCAGAGGGTCAATTATAGCCCCTAGTTTGCAGTCATCTGCAAACTTGGTCAGCCATAGTCCTCCTGTGCTTGCCTGTACCACTGAGAAGTATATGCCGAACAGGAGGGGTCCTAGGACTGAGCCCTGGGGAACGCCACTTGTAACCAGTTTAGAGTCAGACCTAGCTCCCGCGACTCTCACCATGTGGGTTCTGTTCGTGAGCCAGCTGCCAACCCATCTTGTGACATAGGAGTTTATGTTCAGGCTGGTGAGATTGTCTATAATACCAGAATGGGGAATGGTGTCAAAGGCCTTTGCGAGGTCTAGGTAGGCTGTATGTACCAACTTTCTCCTCGTCTATAGCCTTATTAACTGTTTCAAAGAAGTCCACCAGGTTTAGGAGGCATGATCTACCCTTAAAGCCGAACTGGGTAGGGTCCAGTGTTTGGAGGGTCCCAATGTCTCTGTTAAGGAGTTCCATAATGATCCGCTCCATAGCCTCACAGACCAAGCTAGTCAGGCTTATAGGGCGATAGTTCCCGGGGTCTGTTGTGGCTCCACCTTTGTGGAGCAGATTAACCATCGCTGTGCACCACTCTATGGGTATGTAGCCTGTGGAGAGGCTGAGTTTGAACAGTCTGTTTAGGTGAGGGGTTAGTTTGCAGCCTGGGACACCGTCCGGTCCCCATTGATGCTGTGTTTTTGGCTTTGGAGAGGGCTGTTTTAACCTGAGTGTCTGTGATTTCAGGGGCTCTACATTCTTCTGGTATGATTATGGGCCCTTTTGGGGGTGAGAAGGGTGAAGTTTGCATGGAACCTGCCTGCCAGGATGTTGGTAATATCGGTTGGTTCAGTGTATTCTGTGCCATTCTGCACTAACTCTGAGCAGATCTTAGCATTGCCACTTAGATTCTTGACATAGCTAAAGAATGCCTTGTGGTTATCTGTGGAGTCCTTGGCAATTTTTCTTTCAAAGCTTGCCTTGGATGATTTTATGAGGGATCGTAGTTTCTTGCCGATACCGATCAGGGATGTCTTCCCTTCTTGGGATTTTACTCTTTTCTGTACTAGTTTCCTCCTTCTAGTGCATAGCTTGTTTATGGCAGGGGTCCACCAGACTGGTTTCTTTTTCTTGGAGGAGTGAGTCTTGGTTTTGTTTGGGATAGCATGATCCATGCATTCTTGTAGGTGCCCGTAGAATGCATTAGTAAAGGATTTTGCAGCTTGGACAGCGTTATCCTTTAGTATGGGGGCTTTGAAACTTTCCACCTCGGTCTTAAGTAATGTGAAGTTTGCTTTTGAAAAGTTTTTCATGGTGGCTTCCTTGTCCGGGGGTGGGGGTGGAATGTGGATATCCAAAGTGATTTGTTTATGGTCAAATCTAACCAGTGAGGAGTTGACCGCCAGTGTGGAACACCGGTCGCCCATTTTGGTGATGACCAGGTCCAATATGTTGTCATCTCTGGTGGAAGTGTTGACCAGTTGATCCAGGGCGTTTGAGTTTATAAATTCTAGGAAATATTGGGCAAGGGAGTTAGTATTTGAGTAGTTCTCCCAGTTAATGTTCGGGTAATTGAAATCACTCAATATTAGGGTGTTTGGTAGGATCTTTATGTTTCCCAGTGTTTCCAGAAATGCGGAATGGGGGTCCTGGGACATGGTGGGTGATCTGTAGCAAGCTACAATTTGAATTGCAGTTTTGCCCATTGTTAGTTGCACATGGATATTTCTGAAGCTTCGTGCTGTGCCACTAACCTGGAGGTGTGGGTATCCTTGATGAATATGGATAAGCCCTCACCTTTTGTATTTTGGTCCGGGTTCTGTAGCCAAAATGTATGGTATGAGTTGTAACCTGGTAGTGCTGGGGTGCTCTCTGGTGCCTTAAACCAAGTTTCTGTTACTGCACATATATAGATTTTCTCCATACTGAGAAGTGTCTCAAGTGCGTGCATTTTGAGGTTTAGACTTCTGGCACTGAGTAGCATTACCCTCAGTTTTTTGTTACTTGTGCTATTTATGGTGGTGGGTTTGTCTTTTGAGCCTTGCCTAAAAAAGGCACTATGGGGTGGCAATTGCCTTGGCCAGTATTCAAAAGCCTAAGGGTGACAGGTGCAAGCCATCTCAACTTCTGAGAGACTTGGTTGGCTATAATCACCTGTATTAGAAGCTGAAGTTAAGTACAAACTTGCAGTTTTAAAAGTACTGTATTTCATTTTTTTCTGTTACCTAATTGTGTGACTCACTGAATAGTGCGTGCTGTGTGTCTCTCTGCTATACGAGGGGGTGGTGGTTCTCCTTTAGACTATGGGTCAGAGGAGGAGGAGGAGGAGGAGGAATGCATTAGTCCAGATGTACCTTTTCAGGAAATTTCCTTTGGGGACACTCCCTAGAATGATGGATTTTTTTTTTTTTCAAGCGGGATTGTGCTCAGGTCTCCGATATCCATAACCTGTACTACGAGTTGTTGCAGCTGGACTCCCCAAACCTACGGCTATTCCTCCTATTTTGACTGCTTTGCTGGATGCTTTTCCAGTGCCTCTTATTAGCGTGATTCTCTGCCCTTGCTCCCAAGAAGCCTGGCAGGTTTTATAGGGTGCCTGAGGATTCTTCTTTCTATACAAATATCCTGCTGCCAGCCCCTCTATTGTGTCTTTAGCATCTGATAAAGCTGCATCAATTGCTTCCTTCGCCCAAGTTATTGCTTTCTGACAAGGATAACAGAACTACTGGAAGACTGGGTAAAAAAGTTTACACTTCTGCTACCCTAGCTTTTAGGGCTACTAATTATCAGACCTATATGTCTAGTTATGTGTTAGCTCTTCTTTCTCAGGCCTGTCAACTTATTTCTCATTTTCTAGACTTAGAGGGTAAAACTTCTGTTCTTTCCTTGCTAGGGACTTCCTCTCAAGTCATTCGTCATTCTATTAAATGTAGTTATGATGCAGCAGATGCCTCTTCCTGGGCTGCTGTTTTTGGTTCAGTGATGAGGAGGTTTTCTTGGCTTAGGCTTCAACCTCTACCTGATATTAAGGCTAAGCTGATGGATGCTCCTCTGGATTCTAAATTTTTGTTTGGGGAAGCTGCTGCTGGTTTGTTTAAGTCCCTTCAGGATAAGGGTAAGGCCTTACAGGAGCTTAAACATGCGTTTGTTTCTCCTGTGCCTAAATTTCAGAGAAACTACCCTGCTAAGCTTGCCTTTGTTCTTAGGCAATCCCACCCTTCTACTAAAGGTAGGAAGAGTAGCTAACAGGCTTCTCAGTTTAAAGGGACTCTGAAGCCTTCCTTTCTGGACAAACCAGATGCTCTATGACTCTCCTTTTCTACCCAGCCCCATTCCTCTCTCTATTCACCTTTCTCTTTCTCTTCCTCTTCCTGTTTGGCTACAGATCACTCAGAATTCTTGGTTTCTGTTGATTATTCGTCAGGGATACTTCATGGTGTGGAAATCCCGTCCTCCATTTAGGGGCATTCCTCAGCCTCCTTGGGGAAAAACTTCCGTTTTCCCAGAGGTTCTTCAACATCTCTTGACTTAAGAGTACTATGCAAGAGATGCCAGAGTTGCAAAGGGGGAAAGGGTTCTACACTTCAGGCTGTTTCTAGTGCCCAGAAAAGAGGGCACTTGGAGACCTGTTCTAGACCTCTCTCATCTAAACACTTTTCCAAAGTGCCTTCCTTTTGGATTGTGTCCCTTCAGATTCTGTTCCCTGTCTTGCTCCCTCAGGCATACATGGTGTCTCTGGATGTCAAGGATGCTCATCTCCATAACCCAATCTATTCTGTTTTCAGGAAGTTTTTTAGTTTCTCGGTTGCTTCCTGGCATTTTCAGTTCCTTGCTTTGCCCTCTTTCTACTGTCCCGTGGGTGTTCACCAAATGCCTTGCTCCTGTGATTGCTTTTTATAGGCTTCAAGGGATCCAATTTTTTCCTTACTTAGATGACCTGTTGATTCAGGCACAGACCCTTTTGTGAAATCTTCATTTTGCAGTTTCCCTTCTTCAGAGACTGGGGTTCATTATAAATTTCAAAAAGTATTCTCTGACTCCTTCTCACGGCTGCAGGATTCAGACGGTGCCAGTGCTTTCATCTCTGTACCCTACAAAGGCCTTAGCTCTCATTTCTTTCTTTTAAACTCTTCTTCTGGCTTCCATTACTGCCAGGGAACTTCTGAGAGCTCTGGGTTTCATGACATCCGCCATTCCGATGTTCCCTCTGGCCAAACTTCACATGTGAATGTTTCAGTGGTTTCTGAAGTCAGTTTGGCTCCAATATGCACATCCTCTAGACTCTGTAGCTCCTCTTCTTCCTCGTCTCATACAAGAACTTCACTGGTGGATTCAACAGTTCTCTGAATCCAGGGGTCTCTTTTCATCCCCCTCTTGCCTTGCAGGAATTGTTCACAGACGCTTCAGACATGGGATAGGAGGCAACATTTGCTTCTATAAAAGTACAGGGAGTGTGGTTCCTCATAAGCAGAAGGAGCATATCAATGTTAAAGAGATGAGAGCTGTTCTACTGGCTCTTCAGGCCTTTCATCCTCTTTTCTGTCCAGGGCCTCTCAAGGTGTTCACAGACAATACCACTGTGATGTGGTTTATCAACAAACAGGGAGACATGAGATCTTGTCTTCTTTGTCGGTTGGCACTTCTGGTATGGGATCTTGCTGTCAAGTATCAACTGACTCTTCAAGCAGTTTATATCCCTTCCGGACAGAATCTTGTTGCAGACTCTGAGCAGGTCCTTAACTCAAGTCCCATGAATGGATGCTTCACAGGGATGTTTCTGGACATTATCCATCAGAGGGGTACTCCTCAAGTGAATCATTTTGCCTCCCCTCTGAACAGACAACTTCCTCTGTTTTGTGCCAGAGTTCCAGGTCCTCTGGTATGGAAGGTGGACGCCCTCCCATTTTCTTTGGAAGGGATGTTTCTGTATGCATTCCCTCTCCTTCCTTTTAATCCAAAAGTCCTGTTCAGGATTCAACAGAATGCTCCCAAAATCTTGCTGGTAACTCCCTTTTGGCCATGACAGTACTGGTTCCCTCTACTTCTGCATCTAACCAGGAGCAATCATCATAAGTTACCTCACAGGGTGGATCTAATCACACAGACAAGGGATCTCTCATCTATCCTCACCTGTCTATGCTTCAACTGATACTGTGGGTGATAGGATTTTGATTCCTCACAGACCCCTTTTTTCTAAGGACATGCTGCAAATCCTGCAGGACGCCAGGAAACCTACTACTAGTAAATCCTACTTATCCAAATGGAAGAGGTTTTCTATTTGGTGTCTCTCTTGTAACTTGGACCCACTTACTGTGGACGTTCCTTTGGTTCTCTCTTATTTGTGTGAGTTGCTCAATGCTGGTTTGGCCTATATTTCTATTAAGGCCCACTTATCAGCTATCTCTGCTTGTCTGCCTTTTACTCCTCCTGTAGCATCTAGATTTAAGGTTAAACAATTTCTTAAAAGCGTCCTTAATATTAGACCTCCTAGAAAGCCTGTTCCTCCTTCCTGGGATCTTAATTTTCTTTTTCAGAAGTTGACCCAGGCTCCTTCACTTTCCTTGCTACACTGTTCCTGGAAGACTGGTCTTTGCTTAGATCTTACTTCTGTCAGATGGGTGTCTGAGTTGCAGTCCCTTATGGCTTGTCCTCCTTTTTGGTCTCTCATGAGGACATGGTGTCCTTGTGCACTAAACCTTCTTTTATGCCTAAAGTGGTTAATGAGCTATCACGGAATCAGTCTATTAACCTGCCTATTTTTTCTTCTGTCCACAATCAGACAGTGAGAGGGTGCTGTATACTTTGGACGTGCACAGGCAAATTCTAGGTTTATTTGGATAAGACTAAGGGTATTAGAAAATCTAATCAGTTATTTGTTTCTTTTTATCCTAGATCTTTAGGACTTGCTGTTTCCAAGCAAACTTTCTTCTTGAATTTCTAAGGCCATTTCCTTTTGTTACACTTTTCATGGCAAGGGTCTTCCTTCTTCAGTTAAGGGTCATTCGACTAGAGCTGTGGCTTCTGTGTGTGCTTTTTTCAATGGCTTACACACTAATTCTATCCTTGAGGCAGCTACCTGGACTTCTGTGCATATCTTTACCAAGCACTACAAGATGAATGGATATTTCTAGAGCTAGGGCTGGTTTTGCTAGTGCTGTTCTTCATGGCTTTTTAGGGGGCTCTTCTGTGTCTTCCCCCTTCCAAATTTCCTCTTGAGCTTTAGCACTCTTCCAGCTGTTAAGAATACTGCTGCAGTGAATGTATGGACATAGTACAGTTGTGTAAAATATCGTACTATAATGGTAGCTGTCCTTGCCTTCACTGCTGCAGTATTCGCTTACTCCCTCCATCACCCTAGTCTTTTGCCTTCCTGGATGTACAGGTTACCTCTTGGGTTTCCTGGACTGTGTTCCTACTGGGGCATTCGGTTCCAATTATGGGAGGCCTGAATGTCACCTTCATGCCCTACACCAAGCAAGGAGCATTTGGGTGACATTCAGCGTACCTTTTAGAAGCAATAAGTAATTCTTGTTAGACTGGCCGGACATTCGGGCTTCCATTGCTGGGAATCCCATCTGTTAAGAATACTGCAGCAGTGAAGGCAAGGACATCTACCATTACGGTAAGATTTTACACAACAGTACTGAATATGCTTTAGGTCTAGTAAGCAGGAAAACTCCCATAGAGGGACATCTGAAGGGACATCCAATCGTTATGAAAGACAGAGGAGCCCACACCCAGGGTGAATACAGATGAGGCCACAAAAGAAGGAAAGCAAACTTGTCAAGGCCAAAAGGGTTGATGGAATTTACTTTGGCCTTGCATCAAGCTGCTTTTTGAAGAAATTTGGTAATCAATAGATTTTGGAGGGTGAGCATAAACGAGACCCAGGGGCCAATTCCAGGTCAAAAAGGTCACAAGAAGGCTGGCCCCAGTGGCTGAAGATCATAGCAGCTACTGCCTGATTGTGGGACCACTCATGTGGCAGAAGAATTGCTCTAATCAACTTATTTGTTAACATACTGGATTTCCCCAGATACGAGTTGCAGTTAGAAAGTGGTGGGAATACATGGTCCACTGCCAGAATCTTATACCCTTACATATAAAGGGTAAAAGCAGGTTAGTCTTTGCTTGTTGATGTACCACACCACTGATGTTATCTGTCTGGAATTCAATCATACCCATGGGTGGGGTGTCCTGGAAGGCCTGCAATATAAGGAGGACTGCCTTCAATCTCCAGTAAACTGTTATGAAGGTTGGCCTCTGTCAGATATCATATGTCTTGGACAGTCTTCCCTTTGAAATGGCCCCCCACCCCAGAAAGGATGTGTCCCTGGTCACAGTGTCACCGGGGAGGGGGTGAAAGGAAGGTCTAAAGGAACCAGAAGAAAATTTAGCTACCATGGAATATGCTGTTTACAAATCCCAGTGAGTCTGACAGGATGACACTCAGATCACTGGGTTGAAAGGGTCTACTGTAACACCCTCAAGTGGAACCACGCATGAGGGACAAAAATGATGAATGTTGTCATAGAGACTGAGAGACAAAGGATGGATCTTGCTGGAGGACTAATGAGATAGGACCCATGAAACTTGTTGATGCAGCATGATTACTCTTGATACCAGAAGTTTAGCTATCTGAGTGATGGTGTCTTGGTCGCATTCAATTAATTCTATAGTTTGAACTAACATTAGCATGGACTTCTCCTGGTTGATTGCGAAACCTAGGTCTGAGCACAACTGCAGCAAGGTGTCCTTAGCTAGGATTAGCAGATACCTCATGGCAGCAGTTATGAGAAAGCTGTCTAGATAAAGGAGAGCACGAAACCCCTGCAGCTGGAGATTTGCTGCTACCACTACCATGATAGACGTCTGTATTGAAAATAATTGTCTCTAGCAGAAAGTGAAGGAATCCTCTAGACTGCCTTCCTATCTTGAAGTGGCAGTAGGGTTCATGAAGATCCACTGAGCACACCCAGTCATCCTTCTTCAAAAGAGGTAATATGGACTGAACACTGACCATCTGCCAAAAAGTCTGTTTTATGAAATGGTTTGACTGAAGTCCCAGTTTTTCTTCGGAACCATAAGAAATGTTGGAGTAGACCCTTGCTGGTTTGGATGGAACTCCTGGATGACTATCTAAAAGCCTTGTATTCTCTTGGGCAGCTGCCTTTCTCTGTGGGGATGGTACACTAGGAAGGCTTCTTTGCAACAGTTCTGGGAAAGAGAGAAAAGGAATGCAGTAGCCTCTGGTTATTACTCTCTGCATACATTAATCAAGAATGATTGCTGACCAGGTGTGAAGGTGCAGAAATAAGTGCCCCCTGACTGCCTCCAGTGTGTGGCAGTTGGTCTAATTTTCAGGACAGCTGGAAGGGCTTGTCAGTGAATGGAAAAAGCTTTAAACAGATATTCAGAGATGACAAAGCTGCAAAAATCAGAGGTCGAAATATAGAAAAGGATGGCTGAATAAGAGACTGCTCAGAAAGAGATGTTTCAAAAAATAATAGAATTAGAGGACAGAGGATGTAGGGAAACCCTGAGATTTTCAGCTATACCAGAGAACTGGAAGGAACAGACCAATAAATTTATGAAAGCACAAATAAGTAACCGGACTGGTATTCCCACAGCAGGAGCTGTTACTTGAAAGGGCTCATCATATGTATGCTCCAAATCTGGCTATAAGAAAGCAACCTATACCTTTAATAGTAAAGATGTAATCCTACCAGTAGAAGGAGTTGATTCTGACAAAAATGTGGCAGAAGGACAAAGCACTAAAAGTGGGAGAGAGTGTTTGTGGAGAATGACTACTCATTGTACACCAGACAGAAGAGGAGCAAATTTACTCCACTATTCAGGGGATCTCAAGATGCAGGTGAGAGTGTCAAACTGCTGTACTCAGCTGTCTTTAAGGTATTCTTCCCTGGAGGGACAAAATCATTTGTTGATGAAGTACATGCTAAGGAGGACATAGAAAAGTTCGTCCAACAAAAAGTAAGCTGCGAAATAGAATGAGATTCTGCTTTATGTTCTATAAAGACCACAGAGGGACTGTATCTGTGAAATCTTTTCAAATTTTTTAACGGAAAATGTTGGAGAGAAGGAAAGGAGCACGAGAGTACACTGGAAATGAAGCAGAAACAGGATTTCGGAGATGAACAGTAATAAAACCAGTAATTTAATATGGGATTACAATGCAATAATTATATTTGTGAAATGTGACAGAACAAGAAAATCTGGAAATACTGGACTTTTTCCAGAGTTTGTTGGACTTGTGGGGGACTATAAAGCATATGCCCTACTTCATGTCATTAGTGTTCGGAAAGAGCTTTAGGGAGGAGAAGGGAGAAAGTTAACTGTAAGTAAAGATTTTTTTTTTCTTAAATATTATCAGTTTTGTGGCATGTGGTTTTCCTTACATGCTATAAAGCTTTTTCAGTTATTTTTAAGTGTAATGGGGATTGTAAACAGGTGCTGCTGTTCTTTTCTTTTTTCTTTCTCCTTTCTCTCTCTTCTTGGTTCAGTTTTAAGAAATGTAGGCCTGCAACTTATAAAAAAAAGCTTGTTTAAAAAGTATGATAAAAGAAAAATGTATGTACTTTTTTCTCATTCTTGCATGGGGAAATAACTGGATTAAAGACCTTAGATTGACTAACAAGTTTTAAAAGCGAGAGGCAAGTAAATAAAAAAGAACGTTGACATTACGAAGCGTTTTTTTCTAGCAAATACATGTAAGCTCAGTAACAATTCTGCAGCTGGTCTTCATGTTTCCATGGAAACAATCTGATAGAGAAACTGGTTGCCTGGTTCTCATGTCTCCATGGAGACAATCTGATAAAGAGAAACTGGCTACCATCTGGTGGAGAGTGAGTGGCTGAGGAAAAAAAGAAAAGGGAATTGGCTAAGAGATAATGTTCTCTGAAAGCATGCAGGGGCTTTCCCAAGGTAGCTAATGTTCTCTGAAAACATTCAAGGGTTTTTCTAGCAGAGAGAGCTACAAAGATAAGACAAAACCAATCAGCACTTAGTAGAAGCACAGGCTGGGCCATGTGTCTTAGCAAGGGAGACCTTTCTTTTAGGTTAACTCAAGTACATTTCCTGGGAAGAAATAGCCAGGGAACTGTTATGGCTAGGCTTGTATAGGCCCTAGGGCCGATAGCCTAGTACTAACCTATGAAGTTTCTGAGTGTGGCTGTCAGTTTGGGATTTCTGTTCCTATCATGAGGGTAAAATTTAAATATTTGAAGGTGTACATAGTTTTGTGTGTTAGTATGAAGTTAATAGGTTTTTTTGGGGTATTGGGGGTGTGTTTGTTTTTTTTTTTTTTTTTTTTTGTTTGGGGACTTTCAATAAAACAAAAAGTTTTATAAGATGTGACATAGGCTCACACGGACATGACAAGAAACAAGTGTATAAAAGTTCAACCTGCCAAACAGTGTATGAATGTAACACAAAAGCTAGGAATAACTTTTTATTACAATGATACTTTATTTAATGTTTTTAAAATGTAAATGGCCTCACAGATAAATACAAACAAGAAAGAGAAGTGAGCTATATTAAAAATGCAGAGTGCAAATAGCCATGTTACTGTAGACACACCTAGAAAGAAATGAACATGTGAATTTGATAAAGAAAGGGGTTTTTAGGATGGTTATTCAGCAGAATACCTTGGACAAAGGAAAAGAGGAGTACTTCATTAATTGCAAGAGGAGCTCTGATAGTGATGGAGGAAGATAAAAAGATAATGATGGCAGATTTGCAGTACTTAATGGGCTACTGGCAAGGGAGGAGGATTAATTACACTGTCACACATGTACATTCCACCTGAAACTGCTGTAATGGAGCTTAAGAAAATTCTGGGAGAAATAATCAGCTTTCAGCAAGGACTATTACTTATAGGTAGGGACTGGAACTTGATTTGCAGCAGTGAGGATGAGTCTAGGTGGCCCAGAGGGGAAAATATAACAAAGGATGGTAGATTTTTGAAGAAATTTGTGAAAATATTTGGAATGGAAGATGTGAATTCAGTAACAGGAGTTGGGAGTGAATTTACATATTATTCCCCAAGATATAAAAACTGGGCTAGGCTGGACAGAATTTACATTTCACAGGAACATGTGCATTTAATTGAAGATTCTGATACCCACCAATAACCATTTCAGATCATGCACTAATAACAGCTAAAATAAAAACACAGGGTAATAAAATAAAAATGAGACATTGGTGCTTTCCCACCCATGTGTTGAAAAGAGGAATTTAAGGAATGGGTAGTGCAGATTATTCAGGAGCTGTTAGAGACAATAAAAATTTCTTCTGAAAATACAGCTAGGAAATGGGATAAAATTAAGGTGGAGTTAAAAAATAGGGTGGAAATAAAAGAAAGGGAGCTATGGTTAAGAAGTAACAATAATTATTTAGATGACAAATGTGAAAGTATTGCGAAATAGGGGGAATCTCACAGAACAAGAAGAGGATCAACTGCAGAATGTTAGGCAGAAAATAAAGGATTACCTTGATAATATGCAAGAGCTTAGAAAGATTGCTGTTAAGCAGCTGTTTTTTGATAACACTAGAGCACAGAAACTTTTAGCCTAATGACTCAGGCAACAGAAAGTAGAAAGGGCTGTCACCAAACTTAAGCAGCCTACAACAAAGAAGGAAACAACAGATCCTGTAGAGGTATTAGAGACATTTCGGAAATTCTATGAGAGTCTCTATATAGCAGAGAAATATGAAAATCAAGAAAATATACAAATGGAAATGTTTATGGAAGAATTAAATATGCCAAGGTCAGAGGTATATGAGGATCAATTACTACGAGTTAGGATAGGAGGAGACGAGATAAAAATTGTGATGTATAACCAATCTACAAGAAAGTCCCCAGGAATAGATGGTATTTCTGTGAAAGTTTGGAAGCTAGGAGGAAAAAAACTGATAAAGATCAGGAAGGCTTTGTTCAACAACATCTTAAGAGAAGTACCACCATCCTGGAAGAAAATAGTTGTAGCTGTAATACCTAAAGAGGGTAAGGATCCATCAGATCCAGCTTCATACAGGCCCATTTCAATACTAAAACATGATTACAAAGTGTTCATGTCTATTAATGGCTAAAAGAATGGCAAAAGTAATGCCAAAACTGACAGATATGGATTAATGTGGTTTTGTGGAGGGAAAATAAGCATTTGACAACAGTACCAGAACACTGATGATCCACAGGGAAGCAGAATGTATGAAAATACCACTATTGTTGGTGGGTCTTGATGCACAGAAAGCATTTGACAGAGTATGCTGGGACTTTATGAGCAGGGCAATGGAAGCATTTGCATTTCCTGAAAAATTATAAGGCTGATTAGGAGAATATATGAGGGATCAGAGGCGAAAATTAAAGTGGGTGGGGTCCTCTCTGATAATTTCTGCTTAGGCAGAGAAACCAGGCAGGGGTGTCCTCTTTCCCCTTTATTATATTCATTATATTTAGAACCGACTGGCAAAGAAAATAAGGGACAAAGACATTGAAGTTTATAATTGGCATTGTAGTCAAGAAAAGGTAGCTTTATTTAGATGATATTTTGTACCTGACAAAACCAGAAAAAGACATTATAGTGTTGTGGAATATTCTGAGACAGTTTCAAATCTTTTCAAATAAAAAATTAATGAAGCTAAAAGAAAGGCAATAACCGTAAATCATGTACCCCCACATGAACTGGTTCAGGAATACCCATTTTTATGGGAACATGGTAAAATGAAATATTTAGGAGCATGGATTAAAAATGATTCTAGTGTGGCAGGTAAGCATATGTCGGACGAGACTAAATAAACGATAATACCAACTGAGAAAAAGGAAGTTTTGTTATATGGATATAGACAGTAAGATACAAGCAGCTAAAATGTTTTTTAGTCCCTTTAGTCTTATACATAGGTCAGGCATATTTGTATCAACCAGAGGAGAAGTTGTGGATAGCAATTAATGATATAGTTAAAGAACTTTGTGTGGGAGGAGAAGATGGCAAGAGTCAATTGGGATAAGCTGATTCTTCCAGTAGAAGAGGGCAGACTGGGATTACCTAATTTGAAGGGGTATATCAGAGCTACACAGTTAAGAGTCCTATACATAGCACAAGCAGAAAAAATAAGAAGTTATGTACCTACCATAACGTTCCATGTTAGTTGTCTTCTCTCGCCTTCTTTCTTGCTGGATGGGTTTGGAGCCGATCCTCGGCTCCGACTCGGCACTTGCTAAGCTCGAGAGCTAATTTTACCAGCTCGAGGCAACCCTATATCCCATGATGCAAGGCGTGACTACCCAGATCTCATTTGGTAGCTATAGAAATATGCCCATTATCTTCTTCCAACAGAAGGAGAAGAAAGTAACCAAAAGTGTAAACACAACACAGGGGAACTAGTAAAACTAGTGACCACTCACAACTGGAGTCCATAGGAAGAATAAACTCGTCCCTAGAGAAGAGTACAACTTCAAGGTCTGTCCAGGCTAGGGGGAAAGGAGGGAGGGCGAAGAAAGAAGGAGAGAAGACAACTAACATGGAACGTTATGGTAGGTACATAACTTCTTAATGTTAAGTTGTCAAACTCGCCTTCATTCTTGCTGGATGGGACCGCGTCCCTAGCACCTCTATCCTGGGTGGCTCAATGGAACAGACTCTTGAGAACTGTGGAACCAAACCTAGCTCTGTCTCTGGAGGCCAAGTCCAATTTGTAATGTGAGACAAAGGTATGAGGCGTGGCCCAAGTGGCTGCTGCACAAATGGTGTCAATAGATAGCCTAGCCTGAAAGGCTGTAGATGTGGCTAGGCCTCTAGTAGAATGTGCCTTAGGTTTAGAGGGCAATTCTTTGCCCCTAAGGAGATAAAAGTACAGTTGTGTACACCTACCATAAATGTAGATGTTCGAGTGTCTTCACTGTTGCAGTCATAACTGTAGGGTGCTCCTGCCGGCAGGCAGCCCGAGGTCGGCCAGAATCCCAAAGCCTGGGTCCGGCGTCGGCTGTACAAGCTAGTACCCTGACGTCAGTATGCTCTGGTACATAGCCCTCAGCCGACGCCATCTTCTCCAGCCTTTCTTGCCCTACATGTCAGATGTCCCAAATAAATCAGAAATTAATCCAACAAGGAAACACAAATACACCACAAATAAGAGAAAGAGGGGATAGGAGGGAGGGAAACCCCGACTGCAACAGTGAAGACACTCGAACATCTACATTTATGGTAGGTGTACACAACTGTACTATGTTCTTCGTGTTTCACTGTTGCAGTCATAACTGTAGGGTGGAATCCCAAAGCAGTGAAAAAGGGGAGGAGGCTTAGACAGAAGAAGGGGCAGCAAGAAGACCCTGCAAAACAGCAGAGGCAAAGCCTGCCCTGGTCTTAGAATACAGAGGGAGATTGTAGTGCTTGGAAAAAGTATGCACAGAACTCCAAGTGGCAGCTTCCAAGATATCCTTGGTAGGAACTCCTCTGAGAAAAGCTGTAGAAGTGGCAGCTGCTCTAGTAGAATGACTTCTCACAGTACCTGGAAACTGTTTCCCATGATGAGTGTAACAAAATCTGATTCCATAAGCAATCCATTTGGAAATAGTTTGTTTTGAAATAGCTTTTCCAAGAGAACTGGAGGCAAAAGAAACAAACAATTGATTAGATTTTCTGAACTCCTTAGTCTTGTCCAGGTAAAATCTTAACTGTCTGTGCACATCCAATGAATGCAAAATCCTTTCCCCTTTATTTTGAGGATTAGGAAAGAAAGTAGGAAGGTGAATTGTCTGATTTAAAGCCACTTTTGAAATCACCTTAGGCATGAAAGTAGGATTAGTCCTCAAGGATACTCTGTCCTGGTGGAAAATAAGGTATGGTTCCACAGCCATGAGAGCTTGCAACTCTGAGACCCTTCTGGCAGAAGTCAATGCTAACAAAAGAACTGTCTTCCAAGATAAAAAAATAATATCTGAAGATGCAGCAGGCTCAAAAGGAGGCAAAGTAAGTTTTTCTAAAACATAATTAAGATCCCAAGCAGGAACAGGAAGGGTCCTGGGAGGTCTTAAATTCTTGGCCCCTCTCAAGAATTGTCTCACCAAAGGATGAGAAAAAACAGGAGGATCAGAAGTGAAATGAGCAGAAATAGCAGAAGCATGAATCTTAATGGAAGAAAAGGAAAGTCCTTTAGACAAAAGATCCGAAAGGTAAAGCAAAATAGAAGAGAGATCAGGCACCAGAGGGTCCGAGCCTCGGTCCTGCATCCAAATACAAAACCTCTTCCATTTAGAGGCATAGGATTTTCCTAGTGCTAGGCCGTCTAGCTTCTAGAAGAACATCCAAAACATGTTTGGGAAGGCTAGAAGAAATCAAATTCCTTTGAAGAGCCAAGCTGCCAGGCAAAGGGTCTTGAGGTTGGGATGTAGCAACCGACCCTGATGCTGGGACAGAAGAGAAGGGTTCAGAGGGAGAATCCAAGGAGGCTCCAAAAGCAGGTGCTTTAAAGTGGGATACCAAAACTGTCGAGGCCAATTTGGAGCAATCAGGATGAGGAACTTGGGCTTGTCCTGTTTTATCTTCAGTAATACCCGAGGTAGTAGAGGAAGAGGAGGGAAGGCATATCCCGAAAGGCTTCTCCAGCTGAAGGACAGGGCATCCACTTTCCAAGCTGTTTTGTGGAAGGACCTGGTGCAAAAGCGAGGCAGCTGATGATTGAGATGGGATGCAAACAGATCTATCTGGGGACATCCCCAAACTGCAGTAATCCTGTTGAATAAATTGGTGTCTAGCATCCATTCGTGAGGATCTGAAATGTTTCTGCTCAGGCTGTCTGCTAAGAGATTCTGTTCTCCTGGAATGAATTGAGCCTGGAGATGTAGATTCAGATTTAGAGCTGTGTCCCATAAAGCCATAGCTAGTCTGCAAAGAAGGTACGAATGAGAACCCCCCTGCTTGTTGATGTACCACATGGCCGTGGTGTTGTCTGTGCGAATTAGCAGAGGCCCTGGTTGCAAAAGGTTCTGGAAGGCTAGAAGAGCATTTTGAACTGCCAACGTTTCCTTCAGATTGATGTGCCAGTGAAGATGTTCCTTTGTCCAGGTTCCCTGCTGGCAATTGTCTAGAAAGTGAGCTCCCCAAGCATAATCCGAGGCGTCCGTGGGTCAGGATTTGAGTAGGTTGAGGTAGACGAAAAAGGCTTTCCTTCATTTAAAGCACATGCCCTGGACCACCAGAGGAGCTCCCTCTGGAGACAGGGGATCAGAGGAATCAGAATATCCAGATCGTGGTAATGCTGTGACCATACACTTTTCAGATACCATTGAAGCTTTCTCATATGAAGCCTTGCATTTTGAATCAACAGAATGCAGGAAGCCATGTAGCCCAGAGTCTGCAGAAATTTCCTTGCAGTGAGCTGAGATAGAGTTGCCAAGGTGTTGAAAATAGAAGCCAGCTGTGTTTGTTTTTCTGGGGTGAGGAAGGCCCTTTGTAAGGTTGTATTCAAGAGGGCTCCCAAGAATACCATTTGTTGAGAAGGGATCAAATGTGACTTTTTTGTGTTCACTGAGAATCCCAGTAGGAGGAGAAGACGTTGAACAAAGTCCAGATGTTGAAGTAGAAGATCTTTGCTGTCTGCTTGAATAAGGCAGTCGTCCAAATAGGGGTAAATCTGGATCCCCTGAAGTCTGCAATAAGCCACTACTGGTGCCAGGCACTTGGTAAAGACTCTGGGCGCTGTAGATAAACCAAAGGGCAGTACAGAGAATTGAAAGTGCCTCGAACCTGCCTTGAACCTGAGTAATTTCCTGCTTTCCTGCCTGATGGGAATGTGTAAGTAGGCTTCCTTTAAGTCCAATGTCACCATCCAGGCATCCTGAGATAGCATTGGAATTAGTTGCTGCAGAGTAAGCATCTTGAATTTTGGAATTTCCAAAAAGGTGTTTAACACAGAAAGGTCCAGAATAGGTCTCCATGAGTTTTGTTTTCTTGGAACCAGAAACAGTCTTGAATAAAAACCTTTTCCCATCTCTGAGAGAGGAACAGGCTCTATGGCTCTCAAGGCCAGAAGAGCATCCACTTGATTTAAGGCCTCTGTCCATTGGTGTTTTGGCAGATCTGGCCAACCGTAAGCCCTTGGCGAAGTATGAAAGTGGAATTTGTAACCTTTTAAAATCACGTCCAATACCCATCTGTCCTGGGTAATACGAGTCCAATTTCTGTAAAAAAGAGACAGTTTTCCTCCGAGAGGGGCATCCAGGTGAAGGGGTCATGCAGCCCAACCTAGAGAGTCATTGAGTTTGCTTTCTTTGAGATTGGGATCTGTCTTCTCCCCTTCTAGGTGAAGAAGCAGTCCATTGTCTAGATCTGTAAGAGGCTTGTCCTTGGCCACGACCTCTGGAGCGTCTATATCTTCCCCTTTGAGGCCTGTCAGACGTGGGAAAGGACCAATTTTTAGAGGGCCAATTCCTGGAAAATCTAGGAGGCTGAACTTGCAAGAAATCTTTTACAGTCTGCATAGATTTTGCCTTTTCTTCCATCTTTTTAATAACTTCCTCAGCCTTAGATCCAAAAAGAACATCATGCTGAACAGGAGCATCTAACAACTTAGCCTTAACCTGTTCAGGTAAACTTTGTTCACGGAGCCAGGCATGTCTCCTGATAACAGTACCAGAGGCTGCAGCCCTGCAAGAAGCATCCAAAGCATCAAAACCACAATGTAAACTATGTTTGTTCACTTGTTCAGTAGCATGCAAAACATCCTAAAGTTCCTTATCCTCTGCACATGCAGGAAGGGAAGCAAGCTTTTGCTTTAAAACAGACAAAAGAAATTGCTGATACTTAAACATATGAAACTGGCAATTTAAAGCCCTTACAGACAGGGTAGCAGAAGTATATACCTTTTTTCCCCACCTGTCTAAAGCACGAGAATCCTTCTCAGAGGGAATAGGATTTTTAGAAGAAGCAACCTTAGCAGCCTTAGAGCCCTGAGAAATAGTTTCAGGATCTGCAAAAGGGTTCTTAAATAAAAATAAATGAGAGTCAGGAACCCTATAAAATCTATCAGGCTTAGAAGGAGCAGGAGGCATGGAATCAGGATTCAAATTAGCCTCAGAAAAAGCATCATCTACAATGTCCAAAACAGGAGGGATAGGCTAAAGGCCTATGCTGAGGAAGAAGAAGAAATTCCCTAAGCCTCTTCTTGGAAGCAGAATACTCCTGACCTTCCCAATGAAAATGTTCCCTCATCTCATGCAAGGTTTCCCCAAAAGAGAAATCTTCAGGCGGAGAGGCCGAGGGTAAGGAGTCCTCAGCATCCGAATCCTCATAAGGAGGAAAAGAATAGTCCTGATCTGAGGAAGAGACAGAAGATACAGAAGCCTGGTCAGAGGAATCCAGAGGAACATCCTGTCGAGGCCTTTTCTCAGGAGGGGGGTGAGAACCACTAATCATTGTAAGCAAATCTTCAGCCATCTTTAATAATTGCTTCTGTGTCCTGGGAGTAGATTCAGAAGCAGCTTGAGCAGGAACTTTAGACTTAACAGGAGTCTTTGTCTTTGCCTTTGCCTTTGAAATAGTGATGTGAGTTGGCCTGAAAACCCCATCAGAAGCCGGTACCTGCACAGCGGTTCCGGACCCATCTGAGGGAGCGACGTCCGCAGGTCCTGCAGCAGTTAAAATAGTAGGCCTTGATGGCTCCCCATGGGAGTCCGTATCGGCCATCGGTTCAGAAGTGGCGGACGACAGGGGCTGCAAAAGCACCTCACTGACAACAGCCGAACCGGACGCTGGCTCCAGCTGCAACGAGTCCTGTTTGGACCTTGGAGGCCTGTCTTTGTCTTTGCACTTCTTTTGAATTCCGGTAGTGTCCGACGACATTCTATAGTTGAAGCGTCTGCCAAAATAATTTAGAGCCCAATCGTACCTGCGCTTGATAGTACGAGAGTTGAACCTGGCACAGAACCGACAACAAGAAACGTCGTGGTCAGGGCCTAAGCAAGGTAGACAGTAAGAGTGGAAATCTTTATGAGGTATTTGTTTCCCACACGTTATACAATTATTAACTTTTTCTGACATCGGAGGAACAAGAAAAAGATTCCCCAATGGGGTACTTAGCTTTGAGAAGAGAAGTAAGAACTTCGGACCGACAGCAACAAAATACGCTGTTCGAAAATCGCCAACCAACGACTTGCGAGCTGCTTTCCACCGCACGGCAAGAAAGACTGGAGAAGATGGCATCGGCTGAGGGCTATGTACCAGAGCGTACTGACGTCAGGGTACTAGCTTGTACAGCCGACGCCGGACCCAGACTTTGGGATTCTGGCCGACCTCGGGCTGCCTGCCGGCAGGAGCACCCTACAGTTATGACTGCAACAGTGAAACACGAAGAACATCATGGGAAATAGTGGAAGAGAGCCATTTCAACAAGGTCACCTTGGAGACCGGGAGACCTTTTCTGTTTTCTGCATAAGAAAGAAAAAGCTGATCAGATTTTCTGAATTGTTTAGTTCTATCCAAGTAGTATCTGAGCTGGCGATGAACATCCAAATAATGCAGTTTCTGTTCTGCTCTGTCCGAATAATTTGGGAAAAATACTGGAAGATCAATAGACTGGTTAAGATTAGTCTGGGAAGCCACCTTGGGCAAAAAGGATGGATTTGTTCTTAGAGATACTCTATCCTTGTGGAAAACCAAGTAGGGAGGTCGAACACAGAGAGCATGAAGTTCAGACACTCTTCTAGCTGAAGTAATAGCCACCAGAATAATTGTCTTCCAAGAGAGAAATTTTAAAGAACATGTAGCAGCCGGTTCGAAGGGGGGAAGAATTAGGGATGTCAGCACTAAATTCAGGTCCCATTGCGGAGGAGGATCTTTAATTGGGGGCTTTAGTAGAAAGATACCCCTGAGAAAGGCTTTACAAAGCTTGTGAGACATTATGTTCTGGTCCGCTAAGCCAACATGAAAATTTGAGATTGCTGCCAGCTGGACTTTGACTGTCGAAGAAGAAGAACCCGACTGAAAAATCTCAGCTAAGAAGTCCAAAACTGACTGAACTGGGGCAGTAAAGTGGTCTATGTCCCTGGACTTTGCCCAGAAGGAAAAACGCTGCCATTTACTAGCATAAATCTTTCTGGTAGAGGACTTTAGAGAAGCTACTATGATATCCCGTACAGGATTAGAAATCATAGGAAGCCTGGCTAATGAAGGAAGTGGAGCAACCAAGCGGTGAGGTTGAGAGAGCGAATGGCCTGGTGCAGATGACCCGACTGGTGGGTCAAAAGATCTGGAACTGGGTCCAGATGCCAAGGCTGTACCAATAGATGGCGATGAAGGAACGGGAACCAAATTTGTCGAGGCCAGTAAGGGGCAATGAGAATCAACTTGGCTCTCAAAACGGTAGCTTTCTGAATGACTTGAGGTATTAAGGGGAATGGAGGAAAAGCATAAAGAAGTCCCCGGGGCCAAACCTGGGTTAGAGCGTCTCTGGGGGGTTGGCCTGGGAGTGGATAGAGGGAGAAGAAGTCTGGGCATTTGTTGTTTTGGGGTGTAGCAAAAAGGTCGCAGCAAGGGAAGCCCCACTTCTGAAAAATGTCCACCACTACTGATTGTTTGAGAGACCACTCGTGACGCATGAGAATAGCTCTGCTCAATCTGTCCGCAATGAAGTTGGATTTCCCAGGGATGTGCGTTGCTATCAGAAACCGATGAGAGGAGATTGCCCACTGACAAAGTCTGAGAGCTTCTTGACACAGTGGATAGGACTTGGTCCCGCCCTGTTTGTTGATGTACCATAGTACGGACATGTTGTCCGTCTGAACTGCAATAGTTCCTAAAGGAAGAAAGTCGTTAAGGACTTGCAACGTTAAAAGCACTGCTCTCATCTCTAGGACATTTATGTGCAGATGGTATTCGAAGGGTTGCCAAGTGCCATGGACCATCCTGCCCTGATAATGCCCCCCCACCTGATCAGGGAGGCATCCAATGTGACTGTGGCAACCGGGGCCGGGGGAACAAACGGTCTGCCCTGGAGGACTTGAGGGGAAGAAATCCACCAGGTCAGGTGACTCTTGCAAGATTGTGTCACGATGATCTCGTGGCGCATGGGAAGCTGCTGGAAGGACCACTGGGTGAATAACATCCGTTGCAGTAGCCGCATATGGAAGCGAGCCAAAGGAAGAAGTACGATGGCAGCTGCCATAAGTCCTAGCACCTACAGGACAAACCTGGCCCTGATCTTTTTGCTGAGTAGGATGATCTGAACATATTTTTGGATGTCCAGAAGTCTTTGATCTGTGAGTCTTGCTGACATCCCAACAGTGTCTAGTTCTGCGTCTATAAAGGTAATAGACTGGCAAGGTAACAAGGAGGACTTTTCGAAGTTTATGGAAATTCCTAACTGGCTGCACATATGAAGAGTGTAGTCCCTGGCCTGGAGAAGTTGATGCCTGGTGGTGGCCGTGAGGAGCCAGTCGTCTAGATACGGAAACACCTGGAATCCTTGACGTCTCAGGTGAGCCGTGACCGCTGCCATGCATTTGGTGAACACTCTGGGGGCTGTAGTGAGACCAAAGGGCAAGGCTCTGAATTGAAAATGACTGGTTCTCAGCCGAAAGCGGAGAAACCTTCTGGAGCGATTGTGAATTTTTATGTGATAGTACGCATCCTGAAGGTCTACCGAGCACATCCAGTTGTCCTTGCCCAAAAAGGGTAAAATGGACTGAAGCGTGACCATCCGGAATCTTGCCTTCTTGACAAACTTGTTTAGTCTGCTGAGGTCTAGAATTGGTCTCCAATCTCTTGTTTTTTTGGGGACCAAAAAGAATCTTGAGTAGATCCCGGATCCTATTTGGTCTGCTGGAACTGGCTGGATGGCTCTTTTTGCTAGAAGTTTTGATACCTCCAGCTTTGAGAACTCCCTTAGACCGGGTGCAACGTCTGGGAGGGATACCTTCTGAGGAACAGGATAGTTTTCGAAGGAAATCTTGTAACCCTCGGATATGATCGACTGTACCCAAATGTCTTGAGAAAGGGAAAGCCAGGCTGTTGGGTACAGCGACAATCTTCCCCCGACTGCCTACAAGGATGGACAGTCGGGCAACACCTCAGGGATGCTGGAAGGGTTTGTCAGGGAGAGGCTCTCTGCTACCCTGATTCTGCAGACCCCCTCTGCCCCTAGGGCAGCGTATATTGTTATTACCCCCTCTGCCTCTGGGGGTAAACTGACCATGTGCGTCCGGCGTGACTCCCTGAGATTTACGGAACCACATCTTCCCTCCCTTCTGACGTTTAGGATAAGGTCTTGAAGGGGTGGAAAAACGGACTCCTACGGCAGAAAGAGTCTTGCCGTCCTGCTCGCATCTGGTCAATGTTTCCTTCACCTGAGGTCCAAACACAGCCGAACCATCAAAGGTAGTATTTGTGAAGGACGCCTTAAAGGGATCTGTGAAGTTGCAAAGCCGCATCCAGGACTGACGCCTAAGGGCCACTCCTGTGCCTGCGGCTCTACTCGCTCCATCGGCCGCATAGGAAATGAGCCGCATGGAGGAGTTTGTTAAGGAATTTAGGATTCCCAGCTGCGAGGTAATTTTTTCTTGAGCCCTGGCAGCTCACGGATCCTGTACTACCTCACCTAGTTCCTTGAGAATATCTCTCTGAAGCCGGGTAAAGTGACAGAGATAATTCAGCGAGCGCAGAGTGAAGGTCGCTGAGGAAAAAAATCCGCTTACCGTACCTATCCATGGTCCTAGACTCCTTGTTAGGAGGATGGACAGGTACAGAAGGATCGGCAAGTTCCTTCTTGGTGGCAGCTGCCACCACTATGGCATCAACGGGGACACCCTTGGTGAGAAACTGCTGGTCTACCGGGGCCGTGATAAATTTAGATGGCCTCCTAGGGACTGGTTCCACAGAATCCGGGGCCACCCACGCCCTTCGAGCCACCACTTCCATGAGAGGGTCGAAAGGCGGAGAAACCCAGGAGGTGGAAGGTCGAGATCCAAAAGCCTCCAGGTATACTGACTCATCCTCGGCGGGGTTAATGGAAGGCCAGTTCCCCCTCTGTTTAAGGAGTTCCAAGATGTCTGAAAAGGAGACATCCTCAGAGGGGGACTTTGGGGATCCCTCCGACTCATCTAAGTCAGTATCAGATGTTGTAGACTCAGGGGAGTCTATGTGCTTCCTCTTGCACGTCCTCTTACGCGGGGGTTCCCCCGAAGGATCAGGAGAAACCTCGGAAGAGGAAGTTCTTCCCAGTGGGGAAACCTGGGGCGATGGATCTCTGGGTCCGGGAGGAAGAGAGTGGGAAGAGATATCAGCAGGCACCGAGGAGGGGGGAGCTAATGGAACCGACTGTTGACTCAGCTGAGGGGCTAGAACACTCCTCATCACCTCAAAGGCTCCCCTTCCAGGGAGGCCAGAGAGCTCCCGCTCCGAAGAAACAGGAACTCCCAGCCCCGCCGAAAGAGAAGGCTCCGAGGCCGATGTCGGGGCTGAACTCACCAACACCAAAGCTCCGAGAGGGAGAACGGGGCCGGACAAGGGTCCGATGCCACTTGCCCCCTCGGAGCAGACGCGGGAGTCACGACGACCGGATCCCTCCATGGAAGGTATCATGGAGGAAATCGGAGTGGAAGACGAAGGAGCCGAAAGGGGTGGCATCGGCTCTGACGCACCAACAGTCAAGGTTTTGAGAAGCTCCGGCTCTGAACTCTGGAGGAGAGTCGAAGGAGGAAATTCAGGGGGATGAGTGATAGCGGTCGTCTGCTGAGACGGGCTATGGAGCATCTGGGCCAGTGCCTGTGATTTCAGCAATCTGCTTACCACTCTCTCCAAGTCGTGGTCAGAGAGCCTGGAAGACCTAGAAGATCGGCTCCGATGGCTCCGCTCCGAATGCAGAGATCCCGGAGCCGAGCGAATCAACTCCAGGGAAGGAGACCAAGAACTCTTCCTAGTCGGAGCCATCGGAGCCGAAGACCCCTCGGTTCCAGTTGGAGCCGATAACTTATAGGCTCCAGTCTGGGACATGGAAATGTCGGCTCCAGCCGGAGCAGACATCGACTTCGATGCAGGTGTATCGGAGCCGGCCGGCACCGATACCACCGCCTCTAAGAGAGAAAGATCGGCTCCGGCCGGAGCCACAGCCGAAGGCTTCGAACTCAAAGCCTGGGGCTTAGGTGGCTTAGAGGGCTTCCCCGACCCAGTCTTGGTCGTGGAGCTCTCTGGCTTCAATAAGCCTCGTAGGATTAATTTATTCCTACGTTCCTGCAGGACTCTGTGGCTAAAAGAATGACAAATGGCACAGGAGTCCTGCAGGTGTAGAGGTCCCAGGCAGTACACGCAAGAAGTGTGACCGTCTGTCAGAAACATCTTCTGACAGCACGAGTCACACTTCTTGAAGCCTGAGACCTTCGATTCTTTGGACATAATTATGCCCAATGCACAAACACACACAAAGTTCACCCACACAGTTAACTTAAGAAGAAGGGGGGGGGGAGACTAAGTACAACACTCAAACACCCTGACAGAAATTAAGGAAAGGGAGGCTTAAGGCCTGAAGGGGAATATAACTAAACCTATTAGGTTGAGGGAGTATAGGGTTAAGGAGATAGCTATAGAAAGACTAACTCTAATACTGAGAAAAAATAGGCTAGAAAAAGGGAAGATTTTTAACTGTAGAAAGTTAAATCACAAAAAACACTACCTGAGCTGGTAAAAGAAGACCTCTTCGCGAAGCGGCAAACGAGATCTGGGTAGTCACGCCTTGCATCATGGGATATAGGGTTGCCTCGAGCTGGTAAAATTAGCTCTCGAGCTTAGCAAGTGTCGAGTCGGAGCCGAGGATCGGCTCCAAACCCATCCAGCAAGAATGAAGGCGAGTTTGACAACTTAACATGAAGTTATGTACTTACCATAACTTTCGATGTTTGTAGTCCATCTCACCCTTCATTCTTACACTTGACTCAGCCATTCTATAGCTCAAAAACTTCTGGTTGGCTTGTGGCTAGGAGGTATCGCATCATGCACTGCTAACATAACCCAGATCTTGTTTGCTGCAAGGAGAAACATACAGAAACAAAGAACAAACCACGTCAAAAGGACCCAACATAACAATAAGGCAGCAGTCACTCTACCCCCAGGGCCTCAAGGAAAGGGACAGGAGGGTGGGTTTGTAAGAATGAAGGGCGAGATGGACAACAAACATCGAACGCTATGGTAAGTACATAACTTCTTTATGTTCTGTAGTCCTATCTCGCCTTCATTCTTACACTTGGGACAGTGTCCCCAGCACCTTTATCTTGGGTGGCTCAATGGAAAATGCTCCTGAGTACTGTGGAACCAAAGGAAGACCTGTTCCTGGAAGCCATATCCAATTTGTAGTAAGTAATGAATGTATGAGGTGAAGCCCATGTTGCTGCAGCACAAATGTTATCTATTGGAAGAAACCAAGAACGTAACACCCACAAGGGCTGAATCAACATATAAAAATACACGGCAACCAGAAGATGCAGTCTAATCCACAAAAAGCCACGCTGAAGTGAACACCTGAAACTGAGTCCTTCAAGTAGACAAAACCAGTGTTTTTAATAAAATGAAATCACGACTAAGCGCTTTCGCCAGCAATCTGGCTTCCTCAGAGTCGTTTAAATTACATTCAAATGCTCTTTATATGTTGAACACTCAAAGCTCATTGGGACAATTCATAAAACCCACCCCCTTAAATACAAAACTCTCTAACCTTAACAATTAAATATCACAGTTACTAAAATCAACAATACATATCTACTTACTACTAAATTAAAAACATTGAATAATATATACGTAATTATTTGTACATATTGTGACTCATATATGGTGATGTCATAACATAAATTTCAAATGTTCCAGTAATGTATTAATACACAGCCTCCCAAATGTATATAGCAAGCACAAAAATATACTGTCATATTAGCAACCAGATGAATTAATACCATTCCTAATGAAACTCAAAAACTACTACATATTAAAATTACACTACAAACATAAAACATTAGCCTAATAAAGCCAATAAACATAAGGTCCCTGTTAAATATTCATATTACACACACTCATTATACTAACTGGGACCTTAACTTTAACATGGGTTTGATCGAAATATAGTCGTTCAAGCCCGGGGGCCTGCAGGCGTCCAATCTTAATTGCCATTCAGTTTCTAAAGCCCCTACTCTATTAACTATATCTCCCCCTTTCTCCATAGTCCAAAACCCGTCCTATAACAAAAAATGTGAATTTATTAAAGTTCAGACATTTAATGCTATGTAAATAAAGTACATTGTGCTTGTCCCTCTTCCTAATAGATCTAACATGTTCTGCGATTCTGTCCTGCAACCTTCTAATGGTCTTACCCACATAGTATGCCTCACAAGATGAACATGTTGCCAAATAAATAATATTCTTCGTGCAGCAGTTGCATTGTCCTGGACAAGGGATGGTGTATTTGTAGCCATGTACACATACATAACTACCCTCATTAATGTATCTACACCATCTACAAAAACCACACTTTTTCATATTGGATTTGTACTGACTCCTGCTTTTTCTCTCAAGAATACCTTTTAAATTATCCCCCCTACTGTATACAAAAACTGGTTCTGAACCCAATACTTTCTTAAGCTCGTCACTTAAAACATAATTCCAAATGTTTTTTATTATGCCAATCACTTCTGATGATTTAGGGTTATATTTAACTATCATCTTTGTATCAGACCCCTTTATTACAACATCAGGATTCTGTTCTCTCATGTGTCCTAAACCAGTATGTAAAACAGGTGCATATCGCCCTTTCCTTTCCCTCAACACGTCCCTTCTTACACTCAGTAGGAGCTTCAGTGGATATCCACGATCCAGGAACATTCCTATCAGTTTAAAAAGCTCCATTCTAAATTGTACATCATTGCTAACCAATCTTGAGGTTCTCACCATCTGTCCCTTAACAACCCCTTTACGATGGTGAAATGGATGACAACTGGAAAAGTGTAGTAGTGAGTTAGAATAATTTTCTTTTCTAAAAATATTACTTTCAAATTCTCTATCTGTTTTACTGATGGTTAAATCCAGATAGTTGATTTTGCCTTTATCCCATTGAAATGTAAACTTCAAAAATTCTGTTGTAGTACCCAAATACTCAACAAACTCAACCACAGTACTCTCATCACCTTTCCAAAGAATTAAAATGTCATCCAGAAATCTGTTATACATCAATATGTTTGTCATATATCTATCTGATGAAAAAATGTACTCTCTCTCCCAGGTAAGCAAAACTGCATTGGCAAATGCTGGCGCACATCTCGCACCCATCGCCACACCTGACCTTTGTTGAAATAAATCACCTTCAAAGTTGATGAAATTATTGTTAAGCACCAATTCCATCAAATCACATATAAAATTGGCCTTAGTACCTTCCAATAGTCCATCCTTAGTAATGGCTTCAAAAAACATCTCTAAACCTAAACTATGCGGAATGACCGAAAATAGGTTCACAATGTCAATAGTGAGGAACCCAAAATCACTGATCCCTCTCACAAAATTCTTTATTCTATCAAGGCAGTGCCATGAGTCTCTAATGATATGCGGTGCTCGATTTATAATGGGCTTAACCAATGAATCAATATATGCAGCTAAAGTTTCTGTTTTGGATCCCTTGGCTGATACAATAGGCCTAAATTGTAGTTTATCAGCCCCTTTGTGCACCTTGGGGATACCAAACAGAGTAGGTATTCTAGGAAAATTAACCATCAAATAATCGTACTCCACTTCATTGATATTACCTTGAAATAGTGCATCGTGTAAAAATACATCAATTTTATAATAAGCTCTATTGATCTCACCCCTTGAGACCATAGCATATGTATCATCACCATTCAAAATCGCAGAAATTTCAGAAATGTAATCAATATTTGACATGACAACCATACCTCCCCCCTTATCTGGTTTCATGAATCTATAATGACCAGATTTTTTAAGGGAGTCCAACAACTCTCTCTCCTTTTGGGTTAGGTTGTCATTAATTAAAACACATTCTCCATACATTTTCGTATTTGTACTTCGACAAGTCTTTCAAAACCCATCACCTCCAAATTAAAAGGTGGTATAAATGCACTTTTTCTTTTAAACATATTTGTTCTGTCAACAACCCCAGTATTTTCTCTGGTTGCTCCCTCTCCATTTGCTGCAAAAAACATTTTTAAATGCATTTGTCTTGTAAACATTTTAAAATCTAGTAAAACCTGCGCTATGTCAACTCTAAACAATGGTACAAAACTTACACCCTTACTAAATAACTCAAAGTGTGTTTCTCCTATCACAATGTCAGTATAGTTGTAGATACAGTAACCATTTTTCTTAAGTAACTGATATTTGAGACCTTGAAACATTAACATTTCCTTGTTACCATCTAAAGAATGACTCACATCCAACGTATTAAGATCAATGGCCTCATCATGTATTACAGCATTAGTCACAAATGTCCCATCTTCATTCCCAGTAAAAATATCAATTTTGTTGTGGCCGTCACAAATAGTCTCTTGTGAGTGACATGGCTCTTCGCATAAACAACTTTCCTTTGACATAAGACTTCGTGTATTATTGTCATTAAAAGTCTCACAAATAACATCACCATTGTCCAAATTGTCCATCAATATCTCCCCCTCCTGCTCATTCTCCCACCCCTGTGATAATCTTGTTGGGCTTCTCTCACCAACAACCCCCTGTTCCGAAGCCTCTCTGATCTCCGGGGGCCGTTCTCTGTTTCTAAAAAAAAACACCATTATCCCCTCCATCCTCATTATAGCCCAAACTTTCAGTTTCGTTAATATTGTCATTTTTCAAGTTCAAACTGAAATCGTTCATTCTAGCACCAGGGGGATATGCTCTTTTATTTTTATAATCCGAGCTGTCCCTTTCAAGTTTCTTTTTCATATTGGATTTGTACTGACTCCTGCTTTTTCTCTCAAGAATACCTTTTAAATTATCCCCCCTACTGTATACAAAAACTGGTTCTGAACCCAATACTTTCTTAAGCTCGTCACTTAAAACATAATTCCAAATGTTTTTTATTATGCCAATCACTTCTGATGATTTAGGGTTATATTTAACTATCATCTTTGTATCAGACCCCTTTATTACAACATCAGGATTCTGTTCTCTCATGTGTCCTAAACCAGTATGTAAAACAGGTGCATAGGCTCCGGTGTTTGGAGAAGCGGTTAAGCGTCGACGAGAGAAGAACTTCGCGTCCTCGCTTAAGTGAACAAATTTCTCATTATGAGAAACTATGTACCAGGTTTCGGGCAGTGCAATTAGACAGTTTATTTTTAAAGAAATCTAGAGAGATGAATCAAGTACCTATGGGTCTACGTGTGTGGAAGAGACCCATGGGGGTGGATGATAATTCAGCGGCGTTTCAGGAACTGACAGCGCTTTTCAACAAAACAGGTTTAGAGATGATGGATATTATTATACGGAACAATGATATTAAATTATCGGAACTACAGGAGCAGATTGGTCAGCATCATGTAAGTATAACCACTGATTTGTTATTTGAACAAAACCTAGCAAATTCTAACAAAACATTGAGCAATATTGAGTCATTTGTTAACAAAAACATGGCGAAAAAGAAAAAGAAACTTGAAAGGGACAGCTCGGATTATAAAAATAAAAGAGCATATCCCCCTGGTGCTAGAATGAACGATTTCAATTTGAACTTGAAAAATGACAATATTAACGAAACTGAAAGTTTGGGCTATAATGAGGATGGAGGGGATAATGATGTTTTTTTAGAAACAGAGAACGGTCCCCGGAGATCAGAGAGGCTTCGGAACAGGGGTTTGTTGGTGAGAGAAGCCCAACAAGATTATCACAGGGGTGGGAGAATGAGCAGGAGGGGGAGATATTGATGGACAATTTCGACAATGGTGATGTTATTTGTGAGACTTTTAATGACAATAATACACGAAGTCTTATGTCAACGGAAAGTTGTTTATGCGAAGAGCCATGTCACTCACAAGAGACTATTTGTGACGGCCACAACAAAATTGATATTTTTACTGGGAATGAAGATGGGACATTTGTGACTGATGCTGTAATACATGATGAGGCCATTGATCTTAATACGTTGGATGTGAATCATTCTTTAGATGGTAACAAGGAAATGTTAATGTTTCAAGGTCTCAAATATCAGTTACTTAAGAAAAATGGTTACTGTATCTACAACTATACTGACATTGTGATAGGAGAAACACACTTTGAGTTATTTAGTAAGGGTGTAAGTTTTGTACCATTGTTTAGAGTTGACATAGCGCAGGTTTTACTAGATTTTAAAATGTTTACAAGACAAATGCATTTAAAAATGTTTTTTGCAGCAAATGGAGAGGGAGCAACCAGAGAAAATACTGGGGTTGTTGACAGAACAAATATGTTTAAAAGAAAAAGTGCATTTATACCACCTTTTAATTTGGAGGTGATGGGTTTTGAAAGACTTGTCGAAGTACAAATACGAAAATGTATGGAGAATGTGTTTTTATTTAATGACAACCTAACCCAAAAGGAGAGAGAGTTGTTGGACTCCCTTAAAAAATCTGGTCATTATAGATTCATGAAACCAGATAAGGGGGGAGGTATGGTTGTCATGTCAAATATTGATTACATTTCTGAAATTTCTGCGATTTTGAATGGTGATGATACATATGCTATGGTTTCAAGGGGTGAGATCAATAGTGCTTATTATAAAATTGATGTATTTTTACACGATGCACTATTTCAAGGTAATATCAATGAAGTGGAGTACGATTATTTGATGGTTAATTTTCCTAGAATACCTACTCTGTTTGGTATCCCCAAGGTGCACAAAGGGGCTGATAAACTACAATTTAGGCCTATTGTATCAGCCAAGGGATCCAAAACAGAAACTTTAGCTGCATATATTGATTCATTGGTTAAGCCCATTATAAATCGAGCACCGCATATCATTAGAGACTCATGGCACTGCCTTGATAGAATAAAGAATTTTGTGAGAGGGAACAGTGATTTTGGGTTCCTCACTATTGACATTGTGAACCTATTTTCGGTCATTCCGCATAGTTTAGGTTTAGAGATGTTTTTTGAAGCCATTACTAAGGATGGACTATTGGAAGGTACTAAGGCCAATTTTATATGTGATTTGATGGAATTGGTGCTTAACAATAATTTCATCAACTTTGAAGGTGATTTATTTCAACAAAGGTCAGGTGTGGCGATGGGTGCGAGATGTGCGCCAGCATTTGCCAATGCAGTTTTGCTTACCTGGGAGAGAGAGTACATTTTTTCATCAGATAGATATATGACAAACATATTGGTGTATAACAGATTTCTGGATGACATTTTAATTCTTTGGAAAGGTGATGAGAGTACTGCGGTTGAGTTTGTTGAGTATTTGGGTACTACAACAGAATTTTTGAAGTTTACATTTCAATGGGATAAAGACAAAATCAACTATCTGGATTTAACCATCAGTAAAACAGATAGAGAATTTGAAAGTAATATTTTTAGAAAAGAAAATTATTCTAACTCACTACTACACTTTTCCAGTTGTCATCCATTTCACCATCGTAAAGGGGTTGTTAAGGGACAGATGGTGAGAACCTCAAGATTGGTTAGCAATGATGTACAATTTAGAATGGAGCTTTTTAAACTGATAGCAATGTTCCTGGATCGTGGATATCCACTGAAGCTCCTACTGAGTGTAAGAAGGGACGTGTTGAGGGAAAGGAAAGGGCGATATGCACCTGTTTTACATACTGGTTTAGGACACATGAGAGAACAGAATCCTGATGTTGTAATAAAGGGGTCTGATACAAAGATGATAGTTAAATATAACCCTAAATCATCAGAAGTGATTGGCATAATAAAAAACATTTGGAATTATGTTTTAAGTGATGAGCTTAAGAAAGTATTGGGTTCAGAACCAGTTTTTGTATACAGTAGGGGGGATAATTTAAAAGGTATTCTTGAGAGAAAAAGCAGGAGTCAGTACAAATCCAATAAAAAAGTGTGGTTTTTGTAGATGGTGTAGATACATTAATGAGGGTAGTTATGTATGTGTACATGGCTACAAATACACCATCCCTTGTCCAGGACAATGCAACTGCTGCACGAAGAATATTATTTATTTGGCAACATGTTCATCTTGTGAGGCATACTATGTGGGTAAGGCCATTAGAAGGTTGCAGGACAGAATCGCAGAACATGTTAGATCTATTAGGAAGAGGGACAAGCACAATGCACTTTATTTACATAGCATTAAATGTCTGAACTTTAATAAATTCACATTTTTTGTTATAGGACGGGTTTTGGACTATGGAGAAGGGGGAGATATAGTTAATAGAGTAGGGGCTTTAGAAACTGAATGGCAATTAAGATTGGACGCCTGCAGGCCCCCGGGCTTGAATGACTATAGTTCGATCAAACCCATGTTAAAGTTAAGGTCCCAGTTAGTATAATGAGTGTGTATAATATGAATATTTAACAGGGACCTTATGTTTATTGGCTTTATTAGGCTAATGTTTTATGTTTGTAGTGTAATTTTAATATGTAGTAGTTTTTGAGTTTCATTAGGAATGGTATTAATTCATCTGGTTGCTAATATGACAGTATATTTTTGTGCTTGCTATATACATTTGGGAGGCTGTGTATTAATGCATTACTGGAACATTTGAAATTTATGTTATGACATCACCATATATGAGTCACAATATGTACAAATAATTACGTATATATTATTCAATGTTTTTAATTTAGTAGTAAAGTAGATATGTATTGTTGATTTTAGTAACTGTGATATTTAATTGTTAAGGTTAGAGAGTTTTGTATTTAAGGGGGTGGGTTTTATGAATTGTCCCAATGAGCTTTGAGTGTTCAACATATAAAGAGCATTTGAATGTAATTTAAACGACTCTGAGGAAGCCAGATTGCTGGCGAAAGCGCTTAGTCGTGATTTCATTTTATTAAAAACACTGGTTTTGTCTACTTGAAGGACTCAGTTTCAGGTGTTCACTTCAGCGTGGCTTTTTGTGGATTAGACTGCATCTTCTGGTTGCCGTGTATTTTTATATGTTATCTATTGGAATTTTAGCCTGAAAAGCTACCAATGTAGACACAAGACCTGTTAGAATGAGCTTTAACCTTGAAGGGAAGATCTTTGCCACTGGATGAATAGACAAAGGAAATGCAGCTGGAAATCCAGTGAGATAATGTGACTTTAAAAACTGGAAGGCCCTTCCTTGTATCTGAAAAGGAAACAAAAAATTGTTCTGACCTTCTGAAATCTTTAGTTCTGTCCAGATAAAAACGCAATTGTCTATGTACGTCCAGTTGGTGAAATTTGTACTCTGCCTAGTTAGAAAAATTAGGGAAGAAAACAGGTAATTCAATGGACTGATTAATATTGGCCTGAGAAGAAATCTTAGGAAAAAATGAAGGGTTTTGTCCCGTAAGGAGACCCGATCTTTGTGCAACACCAAATAAGTGGGTTTAATGGAAAGAGCTTGCAGTTCAGAAACCCTTTTTGCAGAAGTGATAGCCACTAAAAATATAGTTTTCCAAGACAAGAACTTAAGTTCACATGTTGCTGAAGGTTCAAAAGGGCTTGACGTAAGTCTATGGAGAACAAAGTTCAAATCCCATGGCGCCATCGGATCCATGAGTGAGGGTCTTAACAAGGTGGTCCCTTTAAGGAAAGCTCTACACAGTCTATGAGCCATAAGGTTAGGTTCATTAGCCAAATGAAAGGTGGAAATAGCTGCCAGTTAAACTTCAATAGTGGCAGCTGCTGTACCTTGGTGGAACAACTGAGAAAGGAAGTCTAAAATGGGAGCTGTGTAAGGATCGAGGTTTCTCTCACGGGCCCAAAAGGAGAATCTTTTCCATTTACTCGTATAAATCTTTCTGGTAGGTTTGTGAGAGGATGTCAGAATGTGTACAACCTCAGGAGAAAAGTCATGAAGCCTGACTAGGGATGGAACTGTAGCATCCAAGCTGTCAAATTGAGAGTGTGGAGAGAGGGATGGAACACCCCCTGACATGTACGTCAGCAAATCTGGCACTGGGTCCAGAGTCCAAGGTTCATCCATTAGATGACGTCTGAGAAAGGGGAGCCAAATCTGTCGAGGCCAGTAAGGAGCAATTAGGATCATTTTGCTTTCCAAGGATATTGCTTTCTAAATTACCTTTGATATGAGGGGGAATGGAGGGAAAGCATAGAGAAGTTCCGAGGGCCAATCATGAACGAGTGCATCTCTGGGTGTTTCCCCTTCCGGGGGAATCAGGGTGAAGTAGCTGCTGCATTTGGTATTGAGAGGTGTGTCAAATAGATCGCAGCAAGGCTGATCCCATTTGCAAAAAATTTGTTCCGCAATGTATGTGTTCAGAGACCACTTGTGAAGCATCAGAACAGCCCTGCTGAGCCTGTCGGCTATCATCACGTTGGATTTCCCCGGGATGTGCTTTGCGACCAGAAAGCACTGGGAAGACAATGCCCAGTCCCACACTCGAAGGGCTTCTCTGCAAAGGGGGTACGATTTGGTCCCTTCCTTGTTTGTTTATGTACCATACCACCGACATATTTTCCGAGTGGATTGCAATCGTCCCTAGAAGGAGAAAGCTGTGAAGTCCTTGCAACACCAGAAGCACTGCTCTCATCTCCAAGACATTGATATGCAAATGAGCCTCGTGTTCCTGCCACATGTCTTGGACTGTTCTCCCTATATAATGCCCCCCCACCCTATCTGGGAGGCATCTGTGGTCACATTGGCAATGGTGGGGGGGTGGTCTGCCTGTGTTTAGATTGTTGGTTTGGGTCCACCAGCGAAGATCCTATTTGCACAAATCTGTTATCAGGATAGGGTGAGAAACAGGTAGATACTGCACTGATTATTGGGCAAAAAGTAACCACTGCAGGACCCTCATGTGCAGTCTGGCTAATGGAACTAATGTTATTGTAGAAGCCATTGTCCCTAACAACTTGAGCACCATCTTTGCTTTGGCTTTCCTTAGAGGAAGTAAGCTCAAAACTTGTTCCCTGAGGTTCTGAATTCTTTCTACAGGAAGGTAAGCCCTCATTGAGATGGTGTTTATTGCGGTGCCAATAAAATTCACATGCTGAGAGGGCAATAATGCAGATTTTTGCCAATTTATTGTAATCCCTAACTGCAGGCAAGTTGAAATGGTAGCGTCCCTGGCCTATAACAGTAGATGCCTGGTGGAGGCAGTCAGGAGCCAGTTGTCCAGGTACAGAAACACTTGGAATCCCTGATGTCTCAAGTGAGCCGCAACCACTGCCATGCACTTGGTGAACACCCTGGGGGCTGTGGTGAGACCAAAGGGCAGGGCACAAAACTGACTGGCTCCCAGCTGGAAGCGTAAGTGACTCCTTGATGCCCTGTCTATTTTGATATGGTAGTATGTATCTTGGAGGTCTATGGATCACATCCAAATGTCTTTCCCTAACAACGGGAGTATCGACTGTAAGCTGACCATTCGGAACTTGGACTTCTGTACAGATTCATTCAACTTGCTGAGATCCAAGATGGATCTCAAGTCCCCTGTTCTTTTTGGCACCAAAAAGAATTTGGAGTAAGTCCCTAATCCTACTTGGTCTGCGGGGATGGATTGGATAACTCTCTTTGCGAGCAACTTTTGGATTTCTAGAGTTGCTGAATCCCTGTGATTGGGTGGCACATCTGGGATTCATCTGATCCGAGGGAGTGGAGAAGACAAGGGAGTATGGTAACCTCTGGTAATTATCTTTAATACCCACTTGTCTTGACTGATATCATGCCAGGCTTCTGGGTATAAAGAAATACGACCCCTGACTGGCTCCACAGACGCACAGTCGGGCCTCCTTTCAGGAGTGCTGATAGGGATGGCCATGAAAGGAATCATGGTCTCCCTGGTTCTGCGGGCCTCCTCTGTCTCTAGGGTGGCACCTACCATTATTTCCTCCTCCTTCTCTGCCTCTGGATGCCCTTTGGGATAGGGTCTAGGAGGAATGGAAAAATGGGCTCCCATGGCAGACAGGGTTTTTTCTTCCTGCTCGCACCTGGTGAGGGTGTCCTTTACCTTGGTTCCAAACAATGAGGATCCGTCAAAGGGGGCGTTGGTAAATGTAGACTTAAAGGCCTCTGCAAAGTTACATAAGCGCATCCAGGAGTGTCTTCTGAGAGAGACTCCTGAACCCGCTGCCCTACTTGCTCCATCAGCTGCAAAAGATATCAGCCTCATGGAGGAGTTCACAATGGAATTTAAGGTAGATATCTGTGTGTTAGCTTTCTGAGATACCGCATCAGATACGTTACCCTGCAGTCTCTCTCCCAGCTCTTTTGGGAGATTTCTCTCGAGCCTTATGAAATGAGACAGGTAGTTCAGCAATCTAAGAGTAAAAGCCGCTTAAGAAAAGACACGCTTCCCATACATATCCATTGTTTGAGACTCCTTGTTCGGTGGATGGACAATGGAGGAAGTTTCGGCAAATTCCTTTTTGGTGGCTGCTGCCACCACCCTGGCATCTACTGGAATGCCCTTAGTAAGAAAGTCTTTGTCCTGGGGTGCTGACAAAAAATTTATTTGGTCTTCTAGGAACTGGTTCCACAGAATCAGGAGATACCTACACCTTTCGACTCAGTAGATCCAGAAGCTCGTCAAAAGGTGGAGACACCCAAAAGGTGGAGGGTTGAGACCCAAAAGCCTTCTGGTACACTGACTCCTCATCAGAAGGGGATGTGGTGGGCCAGCCACCTCTCTGTTTCAGGATCTCAAGGATACCTGCGAATGAGATATCATCAGAGGACGACTTTGGGGACCCTTCTGACTCCTCAAGGTCAGTGTCTGATGTAATGGACTCATTGGGGGAGTCAACATGTTTCCTCATACAAGTTTTCTTTCTAGGTGGCTCCTCAAAAAGGTATTCTGGGGAGACCTCAGAAGACTGGGAACCACTCACGGAGGTCTCCTGAGGCTGCGACTCTCTGCTGTGTTGGGAGAGAGCAGGAGCTGAGAATGAAGTTGGCGCTTTAGGGGGAAGAGTGTCGGTACCTCTAGTTTAAACTGAAGACCTGGACAGCACACTCCATCACCTCAAAGGACAATTCTGATGGCTAAGAAGATGCCTCCCACTCTGAAGATACAGAGGCAGTCCTCGGCGCCGAGGAGATGGGCTCTGAGGCAGATGTGGGGTCCAAGCTCACCCGAGCCGTAGCACCGAGAGGTAGGCTCGGAACCAAAGAAGTTTGATTCAAAGTGTCCCCCTTGGGCCCGACCGGAGAACTGAGGATCCTAGACCCCACGGATGGCACCAGAAGGGTCGGAGCAGATATCAGAACTGAGAGACCAACTGGGGTAACTGGAGCCGACCGTTCCACAACCCGACGCACTGACAACTCTGGCTCCGACAGCCCAGAGTGGGTCAAAGAAGGAACATTGACAGGGTGTAATGGGCACATTAGGCTCTGGAGCCGACTGGGACAGAGCCGAAAGTAAATTTGCCAGAGAAGTCTGAAGCAGTCTACACACCACTCTCTCAATGTCCTCATCAGAAAGGCTGCTAGAGGACCTGGAAGATGGAGTGAGGGACCTAGATCACTGGAAAATAGGCGTCCTAAGAGTCGAGGAGACTGGTCAGAGTTCAACTGACTGTCTCCGAAGTTCCTGGAGTCGAAACTGATGGATCCACAATGGAAGCCTCTGTCTGCACCAAGACCAGTGGAGCCGACGAGGATGTAATAATTTTGTCTGGCGGCTCCGACGACACAGAATGGGTGAGAGGCCACCTTTTTGTAACTTTTGCTTTGTCCTTCTTGGAAGAGGAAGGAGATTTAGAGTTGGAGGATGAAGATGTCAATTCCTCCTCAAAGGAATGCTTCAATAGTCCTTTCAAAATAATTTTATTCTTCCTCTCCTGAAGAACACGGGGACTAAATGCATGACAAAACAAGCAAGACTCTTGGAGGTGAATAGTCCCCAAACAATACACACACAGATTGTGCCCATCCGTTAAGGACATTTTCTGGGCACATTTTGTACACTTTTTGAAGCCCAAAAGCTTTTGATCCTTAGTATCTTTGGACATAGTGCAAAAGTACAACTATCTCCAAACAGATAAACAACAGCGCAGACAAACAGGCAAAGAGAGGACTAGGTCCTCTAACTTAAATGGGCCTAGCCCTAAGAAGAGAAGAAGAGATAAACCGAGGACTAGGTCCTCTAATTTAAACGGGCCTAGCCCAGGGAGAGACAAACAACAGAACTGAGGACTAGGTCCTCTAACTTAAAAGGGCCTAGCCGAAGGAGAAGGAAAATAGGCAACAAAACAAGCAGCACAATAGAAGCGATGCAGGGATACAAAAGGCCAACGTAAGAACGGCCAAACAAAGTACAAACAGTACACACAGTAAACAATGCAGCAAATAGTCAAACAGACACGGACTGCGAAAAAGTATAGTTGAGTACACTTACCATAAATGTAGATGTTCGAGTGTATTCACTGTTGCACTCATCACATTTGGGTTATCTGCTTGCAGTAGCCCTCAGTTGGCCTGATTAACAGTGTCTTGGTTCCTGCGTCAGTTGCTGTCTCTTCTTCCATGATGTCAGGTCGTCAGGGGTATAAAACATGCAGCCAATGCCATTACATCAGTTTTTTCTTGCCCCAGATGTCAGGTGCCCCCCTAATGGGAAGCAATTAAATCTATAATTATATGAGGTTATACCTCCAACAAAAAAACAAATACACGAAAAAGCTTTTGAGCATAACAGAGGAGGGTAGAGGCACAGACAAAAGAAGTAAGGGGGCTTGAGGGAGGGTAACCAGGACTGCAAAAGTGAATACACACGAACATCTACATTTATGGTAAGTGTACACAACTGTACTATGTTCTTCATGTTTCACTGTTGCAGTCATCACATTTGGGTAGATTCCCAAAGCTAAGGATGGGAGGAGGAATTTAGATAGCATTAGGACCAGCTATAAGGCCCTGCAAGACAACAGTGGCAAAGCCAGCTCTGGATTTAGAGAAACCTGGCAGATGGTAATGCTTGGTGAAAGTATGTACAGAACTCCAGGTAGCAGCTTCTAGGATGTCCATGTTAGGAACGCCTCTGAGAAAGGCTGTATTGGTAGATGCAGCCCTGGTTGAGTGGGGTCTAATCCCCTGTGGGATAGGTTTTCCATGGCGTTTGTAGCAGAAATGAATTGAATGGCCTATCCATTTGGAAATGGTTTGCTTTGAAGTAGCCTTCCCCTCTGGCCCTGCAGCAAATGCCACCAGCAGTTGGTCAGATTTCCTTTGAGGTTTAGTCCTGTCCAAGTAGAATCTAAGTAGTCTGTGCACATCTAAGGAGTGCCATATCCGCTCCCCTTTGTTCTGTGGATTAGAAAAGAAGGTTGGCAAATGAATGGACTGACTGAGGGCCACACTGGATACCACCTTGGGCATGAAGGAGAGATTGGTCCTGAGAGACACCCTATCCACATGAAAGATGATGAAAGGCTCCACTGCCATGAGAGCCTGTAATTCAGATACCCTTCTTGCTGAAGTGATTGCTAAAAGGAAAGCTGTTTTCCAAGAAAGGAATCTTAAGTCTGCAGTAGCAGCTGGCTGGAAAGGAGGAAGAGTGAGTTTTTCCAATACAAAGTTAAGGTCCCATGCTGGAGTTGGAGCTCTCCTGGGTGGTCATAAATTGTTGGCCCCTCTGAGGAACTGCTTGAGCAGTGGATGACAGAAGAGGGGAGGTTCTGTGCTATAATGAGCTGAAATGGCTGAGCAGTGAATTTTAGGTAGGATCATAGGTAGGTACTAGGCTATCGGCTCTAGGGCCTATACAAGCCCAGCCAAAAACGTACCCTGGCTTTTGTCACCCAAGAAAATTATTTTCTTGTGTCACTGTCGAGCAGAACCACAGAAGTGATCCCCAGGGTGAATTTCCTATTTCCCATCCAATCATCAAGACTTTTTTTGAAGAGTGCTAATGAGGAGCTTTGTTTGATATAGATAAAAAAAATAAACAGCCTTTGCAGGTCTTGAACCTAGGACCCTGTACTCTATAGTCACAGCGGTTAACCACTAAGCCATCACAGCTGTAAGTAGCTGTAAATTTTGATGAAGAAGAAAGACAGACCCCTTGTGAAGCATCTCAGTTAAGTACTGTAAAATCTGAGGTAAATTGGGCACTGCTGTGCTCATCCCCTGAGATTGGTTCCAGGCACCGAATCTTTTCCATTTTTCAGCATAAGATTTTCTAATACTAGGCCTCCTTGCCTCTAAAATGATATCCATCACTGGTTTACTGAGGGATGGTAAAGGAGAGATTAGGTAATTACCCAGGCTGCTAGGTTCAGTGTTTGAAGCTGAGGGTGCAGGATCTGGTTCTCCTGCTGAGACAATGGGGTAGGAGTCTGGGGTTGGTGCCATGGGGCCAACAGTGACACACTGCCCATGAGGGGGTACCAGTATTGGCGCGGCCAGTCTGGTGCAATCAAAATCGTCCTTGGTTTGTCTTGTTTGATCTTTAGTAGTACTTTGGAGAGCAGAGGCGGAATGGCATAAACTGATAGATTTTTCCAGCTGAAGGAGAGAGCATCCACTTTCCAAGCTTGTTTGTGTGGAGTCCTTGTGCAAAATGTGTCCAACTGACAGTTCTGCGGAGAGGCAAACAGGTCTATATCTGGGCTTCCCCATTTGCTTGTCAACATGTTGAAAACCCTTGGTTCCAGTTTCCACTCGTGTGGGTCCATGAGATTTCTGCTTAGTTCGTCTGCCAGTGCATTCAGTTTTCCTGGCACGATTTGAGCTTGTAGATGCACTTGGTAGCTTAGAGCTGTGTTGCAAAATGCCATGGCTAGTCTGCAGAGGGGGGTAAGAATGTGCACCTCCCTGCTTCTTTATGTACCACATAAAAGTGGTGCTGTCTGTCTTTACCATTAATTGCCCTGGAAGAATGTGGTCCTTAAAGGCTGTCAGAGCATTCTGTACAGCTAACATTTCTTTTTGATTGATATGCAGGTGCATTTGAATTGGGTTCCATTTGCCCTGAATGCACTTCCCTGCCAGCTGAGCCCCCCATGCATAGTCTGATGTGTCAGTTGTTAGGGTTTGGGAGGCAGGGAGTAGTGTGAATGTTAGTCCCTTGTTTTGGTGACAGGACTCTGTTCACCAAAGAAACTCTAGGCGTAGGCAAGTTATGACAGGAATCAGTGCTTCTCGATCCTGAGAATGTTGACACCATAGGCTTTTTAGATACCATTGTAGTTTCCTCATATGCAGTCTTGAATATGAAATAAGAAGAATGCAGGAGGCCATGATCCCCAAGGCTTGTAGTATTTGCCTTGCAGATAGCAGGGTTTTTGTGGCCACTTGTTTGAAGTAGGCTGTCAAATGAATTTGTTTCTCTGGCGAGAGGAAAGCCATCTGGGAAGTTGTATTCAAGCTTGCTCCAGGAATATAATTTGTTGACAGGGTACCAGGTGTGATTTCTTTTCATTTACGGTGTACCCCAGACAAGTTAGCACCCTTTGTATAAAGGCCAGATGATTCAAAAGTATGTCTTGGTTTTCTGCCTGAATTAAACAATCGCCCAGGTATGGGTATATTTGAATATTTCTTTGCCTGCAAAATGCAATGACTGGAGCTAGACACTTTGTGAATACCCTGGGTGCAGTATATAAGCCAAAGGGCAGTGCAGAGAACTGAAAGTGTGTGCAACCTGCTTTGAAGCATAGGTATCTTCTGCAAGATTCCCTGATTGGGATGTGCAGGTATGCTTCCTTTAAATTTAGTGTTGCCAACCAGGCGTCTATTCCTAGCATAGGGAGCAACTAGTGAAGAGTCAGCATCTTGAATGTTGGAATCACCAAAAAGGTGTTTAGAGTAGACAGGTCCAGGATAGAACGCCATGAACTGTCTTTTCTGGGTACCAGGAAAAGTCTTGAGTAGAAACCTTGCCCCTTTTCCTCTTCTGGTACCAATTGAATAGCCCCCATGCTTAAAAGAGAAAGTACTTGCGTTTGGGCCTCTGCCCACTGATTTGGGGGTAGATATGGCCATCCGTTTGATGTTGGTAATGTGTGGAAGTGAAATCTGTATCCCTGGGACACTATATTTAGAACACATTTGTCCTGGTTAATGAGTTCCCAGTTCTTTGCATGAAGAGCAATCATTCCCCCCAAAGGGGCAGTCAGTTAAGAAGTGCTTGGAAGTTTTAAAAAGAAGTCATCGAGACAGTTTACCATAGGGGGGAGTTTTATTACTCCCAGATTTGGAAGAGGAGGGCCCCCCACTGCTTAGTCCTGTGCGTACCCTCTGCTGGATCTGGGTTTGGACTGAGAAAGTCTGGGAGAGGAAAGGACCAATTCTTGGAAGACAATGCCTACTAAACCTTGGAGGTTGTACTTGTACAAAATCTTCAACAGTTTGCATAGATTTTGCTTTTTCCTCCATCTTTTTAAGAACTTCTTCTGCCTTGTTGCCAAACAGGCGGTCCTGGTTTAAGGGAGCATCCAGTAATTTCACTTTAACATGATCTGGCAAGGATTGCTCCTTAAGCCAAGAATGCCTTCTAAGTACAGACCCAGTTACAGCAGCCCTGCAAGATGCCTCTAGTGAATCAAAACCACATAGCAAAGTATGTTTTCCAACTTGTTCAGCTGAGTGCAGTAAATCCTGTAAATCCTTATTTTCAGCACAATCAGGAATCATCATCATTTTTTGTTTAAGCAATACAATAATATGCTGCTGATACTTTAACATATGAAACTGGCAGTTTAAAGCCCTAATGGCCAAAGTTGCAGAAGTGTATACCTTCTTACCCTATCTATCCAGCGCTCTGGAGTCTCTATCAGAGGGGGTAGGATTTTTGGCAGTAGTAGTTTTAATACCCTTGGGTCCCTGTGAAATTGTCTCAGGGGTCCGCAGTAGGATTTTTAAAGAGGAACTTGTGAGAGCCAGGGACCCTGTAATATCTGTCATTTTTTGTGGGAGCTGGTCGTAAAAGTCAGAGGCCAAGCTAGATTCTGAAAAGGCATCATCAACAATGTCTAGTACAGGAGGTATGGCTAAAGGCCTGTGCTGGGGCAGTAGTAAGAAATCCCTAAGCCTCTTTTTAGAATCAGAGAAATCCTGACCTTCCCAACGAAAATGCTCCCTGAGTATGCAAGGTTTCACCAAAAGAGAAATCCTCTGGGGAGAAGCAGAAGGCATAGAGTCCTCAGCATCAGAATCCTCATAGGTAGATAAGGGTAAATCCTGGATATCAGAGGAAACAGAAAATTCAGAATCCTGTTCAGAAGTATCCATAAGCAAACTCAGTCCTAGGTCTCTTAGAGGGGAAGGCTGGCTTCCCCTGATTAAAGTAATAAGGTATTCAGCCATTCTTATCATTTGTTTTTTAGGCATAGAGGCCTGAGCATGCAGTCTGGTCGTCAGTTTTCTAGGCATGGTACGAGTTTTAGGCCTTGAAGAAGAAGATGGCATCAGTTTAATACACAAGTCAGTAGGCCTGAATACACCCTCAGAAGACAGTGCTTGCACAGTGGCTCCAGACCCATCCAAGGTAGAGACATCCACAGGTTCCACAATTGAAGCATCTCGCAGCATACCACCACCTCCGAATGGGTCTCAGTAGAGGCCTGCGAATATGAAGTAGCAGGTATCAGGGGCTGCGAAAGCACTTCACTGAGTACCGGCGAACTGGCAACTGGCTTACGAGAAGCGGCGTCAGCAGCTTTGGACCTAGCGGCCTGTCTCTGTCTTTATCTTTCCAGTTTTTTGGAATGTCGGTAGTCGGATGGCTTACCGAAGACATACCAGGATAATTGAACCGAGCACCAAAATATTTAGAAGCGAAAATATACTGACGGATAGTTCATGGTTTAAATAAGGCAAAAAACCAACAGCAAGGTACGTTGTTGTCACGACCTAGGCAATGAATATAGTACGAATGAAAATCTTTATGAGGTATTTGCTTTCCACAAGTAATGCAATTATTTACTATTACTGACATTGGTTTAGAGCAAGAAAAAGTTTCCCCAACGGGGTACTTCGCTTTTAATTAAAGACTTCGGTTCTGAAACTCGAAAACGAAAATTTCAGTCGGCCAACTGGCACTTGAGAACTGCTTCGGGCACCGCACAGCAAGAAAGACTGATGTAATGGCGTCAGCTGCATGTTTTATACCCCTGACGACCTGACGTCACGGAAGAAGGGACAGCAACCGACGCAAGACCCAAGACTTTGTTAATCAGGCCAACTGAGGGCTACTGCAAGCAGATAACCCATATGTGATGATTGCAACAGTGAAACACGAAGAACATCACTTTACACTATCAAAAGGATTATTTTTAATCCACAATAACTAGTCAAAGGTATTGAAAATTTTCACTTAGCCATGGCCAAGAACAATCACGTCTGAGCTGAACGAGCGGCAAACGAGATCTGGGTTATGTTAGCAGTGCATGATGGGATACCTCCTAGCTAGGAGCCAACCAGAAATTTTTGAGCTATAGAATGGCTGAGTCAGAGCCGAGGTTCGGCTCCGATCCCAGTTGTAAGAATGAAGGCGAGCTAGGACTACAGAACATCTATAATTCAAAGTGGAAAAGGATGATGATGAAACATAGGGGAAGCTCAAACAAGTAGAGACTGGGATTTTGGATGCAAGACTTTAAGGAAAATAACAATAATCATACAAAAAATTATAACCATAAAGTAGCAGAAAGTATTCTAAGGATTAAACCAACATGGGAACAGGGAAAGGTGATTCTGTCGATAGGGATACAGGCAACAGGTAAGAGGGGGACAGAATGTAGTGGAGAAAACTGGCAAAGGAACCAAGGTACTGACAGCAAATAACTACAGCGGGAAAGATGATAGAATGGGAAAACGCCAAGAAATTATTTGGACTGCAGGTTAGAAACTGTCTTCCCAATCAGGGACTGATATCAGAGTATAGGCAAAGAGAACGAAATAGGGGGCGTCCTAAATGAAAACCAGCACCGATAGAGTTTTTAATAGACTCTAGAACAAAAGCTGCCATTAAAAAAAGAATAATTAGTACAGCACATAAAATATTGCATGATAACTATAAGAATAAATCAGAAGAGGCTAGAAAGGATTGGGAAGAGAGACTGTATACGCAATTCACAAAGAAACAACGGGAAGATATATGTACATCTCCCAAATATGCAACAAAATCTAGAAGATTTTGGATTTTTATCTGAAAATGTTTACATAGATATTTCTATACCCAAAGCAGACTCCAGAGAATTTTTCCTCAGGTAGACAGTAAATGTTGGAGGTATGAGGGGGAAGAAAGAGGTAATTGGGAACATATTTTCTAGTAGTGCATTGAGCTGGCAGAATTTAAGGATTCCCTGTGGGATGCATTGTATGAGATGTTGGTTAGGCAGATTGGTATGACAAAGGAGATGATTTTTCTGAGCTATGATACAGACATGGTAAGGCTTTGCTGTGGCCAATAATGGTGGCTGCCAAAAAAGAAATTATTAGAAAATGGAAATCAAAATATAAACCAACTACACTGGAAGTAGTGAATATAGTAACAGATATATAAAAAAAAAACTGCAATTGAGATCTTTAGAAAAGGGTAGGAGCAAACTACATAGGAAAACATTGGAATTGTGAGAACAATACATACAAGGAGGCATGAGGCCTAAAAGGCAGCAGGACTTAAATGAGCTATGTAATGTTTTAGTGAGAAAGATTGGGTAGATAAGTGATGTACAATATTTAATACCAGTAGTGTGTCAGTATGGTTTGTGATGTAAAATGCTTGCGACTAGGATTGTGTTGGTGTGGTTTGTTTTCATTTATATAAATGTATGATTGCCTATGTCCTAAGTAATGGTTTAATGAAGATTTTTCTTGTTTAAAAAAGCATGAATTGAATAATTTATGTAATACTGCTTAGGTTATATGATATATAACACAATATATGTGAAGTATAATCTTTATGTTAATATAGTTTGATAACTTTTATATTGTGTGTGTCACAAGTGATAATTCAATAAAAGTGTTTGGGGAAAAAAAAGGAAGCCAAAGGAGAGCTCACCCTGCCAGCTCTGTCAACGCTTGTTGGAGCTGTCTCTGCGACAGGGAAAGGATGATGTGGTCTGAAACACCAAATATGGGGATTGATCTGAATTAAGGCAGGTCACCTCTTCTTTTCTCTTGACAAGGAGAATACTTTCTCAAATGCTTTGAAAGGTGAAGCTTATCCCAAAGGAGTTCTCTTGGAGTCCAAGGACCAGATAAGACACTCTATCAACAGCAGTGGTATGAGGGAAAAGGGCAGATTCAAAAGTCTCTGAGTCGATCCCAACCTCAGTGCCCAGACAGCTCTCAGCACCGGGCTTCCCTGAGAGCAGACTCCATCTGCTTTGAGTAGGTGAGGGACACTGTCAAGAGTAAAAAATGTCCAGTCTACCGACTCAGACAAAAGAATGCCACAGGCAATGCTTTGGATCCAGGACCACCTGACTGAGGAAGGAGAAACCAAGTGGTGAGTGGAAGGGCCTAGTCCTGGTATCCTTGGAGTAGGACAGACAGCCATCTGGATCAGAGTCCTCAAGAATTTACACATCATCCTAGCCAAGTCTACCTCCGAAAGGCTCCTTGATGATCGCATAGACCTGAAAAAAAAAAAAAAAAAAAAAAAAATGCCAACTAGGACGGTCTGAAAGACCTATGGAAAGGTCCATCCATTAGTACGGTAACAGCTCAGAGCAGAGAGGAAGTAAGCCCCAGGGAAAACTAGGACCCACAAGCTAGAAAGGAGTCAGTGAATGGATTTCAATAGGATCCAGCCTTAATGACAAGGAAGATGATGAATCCAAAATTTTCAAAGACTTTAGCAGCCAGGCCAATATCACCTGCTGGATCTGGAAAGCTCTTCCTTGACTCATCACTGCAGTTCTTGCTTTCCCTCTACTTTTCATTTTTCTTCTATCTATTCTTCTCTTTCCTTTTCTTTAGGTTTTTCTCCTTAATACTTGTCTGAGGCCTATCAGCAGACTTCTATATTAGCGGACAGCCCAACAGAGAGGAAGCGGATTCCTCCGTGGAAGCAGGGAAAAGGCCCTTAGTTCATTTGGACCGGTGATCCTTCACTGCCTTTGGTGCAAATATCACACTCTTCTTAAAAGTGTGCATCCCCCAAACAGTAGACACATTTCGAATGCAGGATCCAGGGAGGGATTATATACCCCCAGACAGAACACTTCTTAAATCCCAGCACCTTGCCAGACATGTGAACTGGAACCAAAAGAAGGATACAGTAAACAGCGCTAAAGACTAAGAAACAGGTACAGAGACAAATAAATGTGGCAACACACACACACACACACACACACACACACACACACACACACACACACACACACACACACACACACACACAGAAAAATCACTAACTAGTTAAATATGAATATGAAAACTATCTCATAAGGAAGGAAGAATAAGGTGTGAAACTCCTGAATTAGAGTAGGACTAAACATAAGATCAGAGCTACTATTCAAGAAGTTGAACCTCAAAAAAACAATTGAAAATCTTTACCTTTGTTTAGAAAAATCACTTATTTGGCAATGCTAAAGAACACAGCAAAAAAACACTGAGCCCTAGAGACCGTGTCTGGCTTGTTCAAGCAGCAGACAAAATCTGACTGAGTATTAGGGTGCAGGAGAATAATGTGAAGGGGGTGGAGACTGAGCCTTGAATCCAAAGTCTGTAAATTACTAGCATAAGAGACTGAATGAATTAAATCTGTTTGTTGGTAACAGGTACCCTTCGCTTCTGCCTACTGCCTGTGTGTCAATACCAAGTGTGTTACAGCTTTCAAAGCAATAAAATTGGAAGTTATGTACTTAACCATAATGATGGATCCTTTTTATTCTAGTCCATCCAATACAATGATCTCATCTCCCTTTCTGCCACAGCTCAAGTGCCAACAGAAAAAAATTCCTCCCATAACTCTCCTGTACACTAACTGACCTCAAACAGATTTTGTTGACTAATGATTACAGGATTATGTCAACATGTTCTTATATGTATAACTAGGAAGGGCATAACAGCTTCAGGCTAGCCTATCAGATTCTTAGGAAGAGGTGACAATTTGGATGGGGGAAGGGGATGGGGATGATGATGTACCGGATCGAATTAAACAAAAAGGATGCAACAATATAGTTAAGAACATAACTTCCATATCTTATCTCATCCAGTTCATCCAATCTGACTGATGGTACAGAATCCCAAGCTACCTGAATTCCTGGGTGGCATGATGACAGTACACCTCTAAGAAAACTGTAGTGCCAAATAATGCCCTGGATCTGGAAATTATATACAGTTTATAATGCTTGGAAAAGGTACACAGTGCAAACCATGTAAATGTTGTCCACAGCAAATTTTCTAAAAAAGGCTGGGGAAACTAAGACAGATATCCAAACATAAACAAGTTAAAAACTAATAATCCACACACAAATAATCACAAGTAATAACAGTTAATACTACCATTTATTAAACCAAACTTTTAGTGCTTTCATCCTCTATCTGGATTTCATCAGAAATAAATAAAACAGTTTAAATACCCCCCTGACTAGGTCATATAACATCTACAAGCATATTAAAATGCTGACACAATGAAAATACATTGTACATATTAATGAGCTTATTCCCACAACATCCCTACTTAACACACACGTACCATCTCTAAAATTACTCTTACATTTGATACGTTTTTAATTTTAATAGGCGGGAAGCATATATTGTTTCATTTAATCCTGGTGGTACTGTGGTATTTAATCGTGTTTGCCACCATAGTTCCTACCTTTCTAACATTACTTTCCAAGTACCACCTCTCGGGTTATGTACTATTTTTTCTATTACAAAAACCTCAAACCCATGAGTTGGAGATGAACTGAGATGTTTGTATAATGCATTAGTGTGTTTCTTATTTCATAAAAATATTCGTATAGTCAATCTCTTAATCTATGCTCAGTTTTCCTGACATAACATGCTGGACATGCACAGCAACTAGCCAGATAGACAACCCCTTGTGTGTTACAATTATACTTACCAGATATTTTAACAGTACTATCTGAAATGTTAATTATCTGCCCTACTTTTACATAATGGTAATAGTTACAACTTCCACATTTCGACATTTTATAATTGATGTCACAACTATTTGTGCATCTTGTTTGCTCAAATACATTTTTAAAACTCTTTCCTTTCTTGAATGTAATTACTGCTCTTTCACCTAACTTATTACTAGAACTCAAATTGGCAGTAATTACCTGCCAATTGCATTGTATATTATTAATATTATCGCTATATATGGAATATGTAGTGATAAATGAAACACCACTTATTTCCTGCCTATTAAAATTAAAAGCATCTCAAATGTAAGATAGTAATTTTAGAGATTGTTTTTAGAGTGTATTATGGTATGTGTGTGAAGTAGGGATAGTTTGGGAATAAGCTCTTCAATATGTACAATATATTTTAATTGCGTCAACATTTTAATAGGCTTGTAGATGTCATATGACATAGTCAGGGGGTATTTAAACTATTTTAATTGTTATTTATTTCTGATGAAGTCCAGATAGAGGATGGAAGCACTAAAAGTTTGGTTTAATAAACTGTGTGATTAACTGTTACTACTCAAGATCATTATTTGTGTGTGGAAACTAAGGCGGGTCTTATGAAATGTGCTTGTTTAGCTGATATTGCTTTGCTTCTGGAAGAGTATGCGAAGGATATGCAATTCGAAAGACATCTGGACAGCATCTTTTTGGAAACTTTCCAGCTCAATTTGTTTGGAACAAATTATATAAATGAGTGCTTTTGTTTTAGCTTTGTGGGGATAAAATCTGAGTTGTCTATGCATGTCCAGGATATGCAAAAGGTAAAAATGTACCACTCTCTCTCTTAGAATGACCAGAGAAGAAAACAGGTAAATGGATTTGCTATTTTTGATAAGTCTCAGAAGCAACCTTGGGAATAAAGTATGGGTTAGTTTTCAGACAAAAAAAATTTCTGGAGGAATTAAGATGAGGCTTGTGGTTCTGAAATTCACCTGGCTGATGTGACTGCTACTAAAAATAAAGTTTTCCAGGATAAAAACTTTAAATCTGTGGCCTGCACCTGTCACCCCTGGGATTCCGGATACTGGCTAAGGTTCTTGCTGCCCCTATAGTGCCTTTTTTAGGCAAGGTTCAAATGACAAATTCACCTCTGTAACAGGAACAGGCAAGCAAAAACTGAGGGTGATGCGATGCTACTCAATGCTAGAAGTCTACATCTCAAAATGCACTCACTCGAGGCACTCCTTAAAATGGAGAACATCGATTTCTGTGCAGTGACTGAGACCTGGTTCAAGGCTCCAGAGAGCACCCCTTCACTACCAAGCTATAACTCATACCACACTTTTCGGCCATGTAACCTGGACCGGAACACCAAAGGTGGAGGTGTGTCCATATTCATTAAGGATATCCACACCTCCAGGCTAGATGCTCAGCATAATGCAGCCGAGGTTATCCAAGTGCAACTAACTCTGGGCAAAACTGCAATCCAAATTGTAGCTTGCTACAGATCACCCACCATGCCCCAGGATTCCTACTCCTCTTTTCTTGATGTACTGGAAAATATTAGGGTTCAACCAAACACCCTAATAATGGGTGATTTCAACTACCCCACCATTAACTGAGAAAACTACTCATGTACCAACTCCTTCGCTCAACACTTTCTGGAATTCATAAACTCCAATGCCCTGGATCAACTTATCCACACCCCCACCAGGGGCAACAATATCCTAGATCTAGTCATTACCAACATGAGTGACCGGTGTTCCACACCTGAAGTCAACGCCTCATTGGTCCGATCAGCCCATAAGCTAATTACCCTAGATATCCACATCCTGTCCCCACCCCCCATTAAGGAAGCCATGGTAAAAATTTCTCCAAAGCCAACTTCATGCTTCTTAAGACAGAAGTGGTGAACTTCACGACACCCATGCAGATGGACAATACAGTTACGACTACTGAATCCTACACAACTGCACTTTATAAGCACTTACATGAGTGCATGGATCGTGCTATCCCAAACAGAACCAAGAAGCTATCCTCCAAAAAAATGAAGCCAATCTGGTGGTCCCCAGCCATAACCAAGCTGTACAACAGAAGGAAGAAACTGTTGCAAAAGAGAGTAAAATCCCATGAGAGGAGGAGCTCCCTGGTCAGCCTCAGTAAGAAGCTGTGATCCCTGATAAAATCCTCCAAAGCTAGTTACGAAAACAAAATTGCCACTGATTCTAAAGACAACCACAAAGCATTCTATAGCTATGTCAAGAATCTCAATGGCAACACTCAGATCTGCTCTGAGTTACAGCACAATGGCACTAAATATACAGACCCAACTGTTCTTGCCAACATCCTGGCAGATAGGTTCAGTGCTAACTTTACCCCCCTCTCACCCCCTAAAGAGCCCATTTCTATAACAGAAGAATGCAAAGTTCCTGTAATCACAGCTGCACAGGTAAAAACCACACTCTCCAAAGTCAAGAACACAGCATCCATGGGACTAGACAACATCCCAGGCTGTGTTCTACACGAACTACAGAACGAACTGGCACCCCAACTAAGTACCATGTTCAATCATAGCCTCACCTCAGGCTTTGTGCCTGCTGAATGGCGAACAGCGACGGTTATCCCACTCCACAAGGGGGGAGCCACCATGGACCCCGGGAACTACCGCCCCATTAGCCTGACAAGCCTGGTCTGCAAGGCCATGGAACGTATTATCATGGAACTTATAAACAAAGACATTGGTAATCTCCAAATTCTGGACCCCACCCAGTTCGGGTTTGTAAAAAGCAGATCATGTCTCCTAAACCTGATAGACGTCTTTGAAGCAGTCACCAAAGCCGTTGACAAGGGTAAGGTGGTTCACACAGCCTAGATCTTGCCAAGGCTTTCGACACCATCCCCCACTCTGGAATTATAGATAAACTCACTAAACTAGGTATAAATCCCTATGTCACAAGATGGGTGGCCAACTGGCTCACTGACAGAACCCACACCGTGAAAGTAGCAGACTCCAAATCCGACTTCAGACCAGTGACAAGTGGAGTACCACAGGGTTCAGTCCTGGGTCCTCTCCTGTTTGATATCTACTTCTTTGAAGTACAGGCTAACAAAGAAGGTCTTTGGCTAACGAAGTTCACAGATGACTGCAAACTAGGAGCCATAATCGAAACTCCTAACGATGTGGACATCCTACAAAAGGGCCTCACTGAGACAGATGCCTGGTGTCACAGCCATGGCCTCTAGCTTAATGCCAAAAAGTGCACTGTCATCCCCTTTGGTAAAAACTCTGTACCCATGAACTACAACATAGGCAGTAGTATACTTAACACCGAAAGTGTGATAAGAGACCTTGGGACACAGGTGGACAGTAGTCTCTCCTTTGATAATCATATCGCCACAGTAATCAGGAAATCCTTCTACGTGGCACACCTCATCACAAAAGGTTTCTCATCCAGAAAAAAAAAAGAGGTCATTGTTCCCCTCTACTCATGACTCATTAAACCCATTACAGAGTATAAGGCCCCTTTTGGTATGTACCTCACAAGACATCAACAAGTGGAAAGGCCGCAGAAATACCTCACAAAGGGGATTACCGGCCTCAAACAGATGCCCTATGCAGACCATCTAAAAAAACCCCAGCTTTACTCTGTCGCATATCGACTACTCACAGGTGATCTCTGCCTAACATACAAAGCTATGTCAAAGCCTGAGCTGTTGGACATACTCCACTTAAAGAAATCCCAATCGCTCCAAGCTACACGCTCTAGGGACCTAAACCTTGTCACCACAATAAACAGAACATGCCGGAGGGATAGATTCCTGTCCCAGAGACTTCCCATACACTGGAATAAACTACCTATCTATATCAAACAAAGCTCCTCATTAGCACTCTTCAAGAAAAATCTTGATGATTGGATGGAAAATAGGAAATTCACCCCGGGATCACCTCTGTGGCTCTGCTCGACAGTGGCCCAGGAAAATAATTTTCTTAGGTGGCAAAAGCCAGGGTACCTTTTTGGCTGGGCTTGTATAGGCCCCAGGGCCGATAGCCTAGTACCTACATATGAACCTATGAGTGGAAGCTGGCTCAAAAGGGGCTTTTGTTAGAGTTTCCAGAAAAAAATCGAGGCTCCAGTGGCAGGGTCTTTACTTGGTGAAACAAAGTACTGTTCTGTAAGCAAACTTCCCATAACATTAGACGTTTGAATTGATCACTGTTGCAGCACCCTAGGCAATATAGGTTATATCAAGCCCATGATATGACCATCAGCCAATATTCAAAGCTTCAGGGCACCTTCCACATACCCTAACTGCTGTGGGGCTGAAGAATAACCATTTAAAATCAGTGGTTAGAGCACTAAAGCTTCAGAGCATTCTTGCCTCAACAAGGGAGGCTACAGCCTCGAGAAACAGCTAAATGTCAGGAAAAAGAAAAATATTTGGTTGTGTGTCATTATGAAGGAAGTTTGGACTGAAAGAAAAACAGGAGGTACAAATGACAAAGTACATTCAGCTGAAAAGCCATTTTATTGAAAACATTCTACATAACATACATAATATAAAAAGCCCCCCACAACCCTTTAGTTACGCATTCTAATGCTATGGTTCATACATTCATGAAGAAAAGAAAAAAAAAACACAGTGAATCTATACTGGTGCACAAACACCTTCTAAATTAAACCTCTAACATCTCCCACGATCAAAAACACCACAAATATCTATACACTTCTAGTTTCCAGCGTAATGGCTTTTCAATCAAATGTACTTTCATTTTTTTTTACCATTTGTGGCTCGCTCAAACCGATGTCTAATGAAAAATACACACATACACCAGCTAAAACCAAGCATAATACAATAATGAAGGCAGTGGTATGATCTCTCTACTGCAACACAGATCTATTTGAACAACTATACTATGTTCATCATTAGACCACTGATGTATTAGTCTAAACTGTCTGGGTAACTTAGAAAGGATGGTGGGAGAAGACCAAGAATCCAACAGCCCTTGGAGAACAATTTGAGTAAAACTGTAAAAGCAGGTATGGAGGACCAAGTTGCTGTCTCTACAATAGTTCTAGACTCTACCCCTTTACAAGAAAACTCTGACAGAGTGGGCCCTGTGCCTGCTTGTAAGAGACTTATTATGACTAGAACTGAAATAACTAGCACAAGACAATCACTTTGAACTTGTCTATTTTGACACTGCCTTTTTGTTTTACCTTCATAGGAAAAAATATCTGACTGGCCCTTCCTGAAAGATTTTCTTTTGTCCAAGTCATATCTGAGCTTTTGTGGACATCCAGATTATGCAAAATTCTTTCTCCCTTGTTTTTTGAGTACCAGAAAGAATACAGGAGATTAATAGACTGATTCAAGGTAAAGTCTGAAACCACTTTAGGCATAAATGAAGGTTGTTTTTAAAGACAGAGACACACTACAATTACTTTTGTTTCGTAGACATATGTATTATTAATAACTGCTTGCCAAATTTAGAGTCTGTAGATCAGATGGGGCAACTACACAGCTCTCTTTGCTAAGTGGCACAAAATCAGTTGTAACTATTCTAATGCAGTGTCCATGTACTAAAAACAGTATACAATACTATGTTGTGTCTTTCGGCTTTTCCTGGTTAGGGGTCACCACAGTGGAACTCCGGTCCGCTAATGATTGGTAGTTGATTTTTACGTGCCGAGTTACCAGCCCTGACGCACATCCTTCAACGAAGGTACGCCCATTCATGAATGTCGTAATGCAGAAGACACTCTAGCTGAGAATCGAACTGGACAGCGTCTGACTGTGAGGCGACAACGCTACCGCAGCACCACCACCGCGGGTTAATACAATACTATAGGTGTTCTATTTTCCTACAACAAACTGCCACATGACTATGTATCAATCATAACCATGTACTAAATTCACAGTTTCTTAAGTGCTTCACTGATATGCTAACACGAGTTGAAAATGTGCGATACCATCAGTTTAGTTTCAGTAATGTGTGCTGATTTGGAAACAATACATCATTCTTACCACTTCCTACACTGCATATTTATTCCACACTCTAAAAATAAACCTGTGTATGAAAATGTATGCTAAGCTGTCATATTCCTATAAATGCAGGGCACTGTCAGCTGCATAACTATGTTCCACATCAGTACATGCATACCACATTCTGAACGTGTGTTATATTTTCATTTTCCATCACAACAAAACAACTTACTGGAGCTTTACATATCAATGTCATACAATGAAGTACTACAAAGCTGAATGCTGCCACAACAACTTGTGCATCAGGTATCTTATATTTTTTTTCTGAAATCATATTAAGTTACGCAAAATTTTGTACCCAAGACATACAGTTCAACTACGTAGCCATGAAATTCAGAATGCCTTCCCTCATTTCAAAAATTGAGCTATTCATATTCTAATAAAAGGGGCAATGCCACCATATCTTCATATTTAAAACAGAGTATTCCAACTACTTAGCTGGTTCATTTCCACTTTCCTGAGCTAGTTAGCATTTCAAAAACTCATATGTACAGTATTACAACCACGCAAATTTGTATTATTTTGAAGGTATGCTTACATCAACACTCCTGTCTCATTTATACTACATGAAATATTGAAATCAGAATCAGAATATTACATTACTAAACATATTTTGCATGACATCCTAGTATCACCATTACTGATACAACTGCAGCTGTGTGTAAGATAAAAGTAAACATTACTTAACTACAGGGCATCACCGTTTACACCTTTGTTTTTTATTAATTTCACACAAAAGTCTTCAGATAGGTATTCTGTTATTAACTAAAATATCAAGTAAAGTACATGTCAGCAGTAATTCCTTCAGAAAGTTTACTTCTCATTACCAGTAATCTTTCAGGCCAGTTGGCATGTGGACAAATGCAGTGAAATGTTGTGTTAAAAATAAACCTGAAAACCACAATTTCTCCATTCCCCCTACCAATGAAGCACAGACAGACACATACGCAACACAGCATATCAGTAAAATATTCTAAAGTAACAATGCCCTTCTAAGCTCTCAACCCACACACAGACATTTAAAATATGGCTAAAGAAAATGGAAAACAATATTCATCTATCACTGTTGTTTGGTCTTGCACAGGCTACAAGACTGTGGCATAATGCTGAATAGTAGTGAAATAAAGTTTGATCTGTTGGATAATGAGGAATCCCCTGAAAAGGAAGGAGGGATTCCCACTGTCATCTGTATCACTGGTGTACAATTTTCACAACCCATTTGACTGAGATATTTGTTGCCAAAGAGAAAGAGAGAGACACAGATTTTGAGGATGATTTAAACGCTTACCAGGGTATGGAAGCATACACTGCAATTAGTCATTCAGATTTTTGGACCATCTTTGCTTCTGGTGGGGCAGCTCCTCCTTTCTTTCTAGAGTCCCCTTGCCATTTTTTTTGAATGTCTGCATGTCAGAAGCTTGTCATGTCTGCTTATATTGCTTTTTATAAACGGATGCAGAGGTAGGTGTAAAATCTTTAACAAACTTGGAGAAGGAGTGATGAAAAATCTGAGAAATTCACTAAATCAGTTTACCTCACTTGTCATATTTTTTTAGGATCTCAACAGCAGATGGCCCAAAATAACCTCTCTGTCTAAAAGTGAATTTAAGCTGTAACATCCTTGGGTAGCTTTGGTGTACATAACCAAACCTTCCAATTATAGTTCTAGTAGCAGCTGCTCTGGAAGTGGCATCAGCTGAATCACAAGCACACCTCAAAGTGTGTTTAGTCACCTGAAACACAGAAGCAATAAGATTCTTCATGCAAGACTTTTCCTCAGACAAGGTACTCTATGACACCAAATGGAGCTAAATATTTATCTTGCTTACATTTGACCATTACTTAACTTTATTAAATGGCTATGATGTTCCTCACATTCTCAACTGATGTAAGCATAGACTTCTAAAATGGCTGCATACTAACAGCTTAATTTCAGTGAAAACAGAAACTCAGAAAAAAGAGACACTAAATTTGTCTTGTGGGGTAAATTTCAATTACTAGTTAGTAAGTGCACTGCTTGGACAAAGAGAAATTAGAGAACCTGAAAGACAAACCACAAAAGGTGAGGAGAAAACACTGGTTAGGGAGAATCTTACAGCTGTTCAGCAAAAAGCAGTTCAAGCTCCAGCTTTGGTACAAGACCGGACTTTCAGTAATCTGGAGGAAAAATAAGTCAAATGTGCTCAGAGCTGATTAAAATAAACAAAGCACTGAAGGTGTATATCAACTCAAATAACAAAAAGCTGGAAAAATGGAAAAAGATTTAAAGAGATATTCATATGTGCTGATAAAACTGCAATGGTCAGAGACTGAAGTGAAGAAAAGGCTGACTGAGTACAAGAATGCTCAAGAAGAGAGGTTTCAAAAAAAATTAGAGTTAGAGGGCAGTGCAAGTATAGAAATCTAATTTTTTTCTGCTGTACCACAGAAACTGGAAGGAACAGGCTGTATTAATTTTATGAAAGCATAAATAAGCAACTGGACTAGTATTCAACAGCAGGAATTGTTAACTGAAAGGACACATTGTATGTATGTTCCAAATCTGGCCATGGGAAAGCAGCAAAGAACTGTATTAGTAAGGATGCAATTCTACTAGCAGAAAGACTTGATTCTGACAAAACCGTGGTAGAAGGGCTAAGTACTAAAAGTTGGAGACAGTACAGTGTTTGTCGAAAATGATTACTCACTGTACACCAGGCAGAAGAAGAGCAAATGTATTCCTGTAATCAAAGAATGTTGAGAGGCAGGTGTGACATTCATGCTGCTCCACCTATCTTCAGAATATTTTTTTCCTAGAGTATCAAAATCATTTTTTGATGCAGAACAGGCCAAGGAGGAAATAAAAATATCTATCCAGCAAAAAGTGAGCTCTTGCTCTTATTCTTCTGATAACAAAGCTAATAAAGAGACTATACCAGTGAAACCTTTTCCAATGTTCCAAATGCTTGACAGAGAGAAAAGCACAGGAGTTGACTAGAACAACTAAGAGTTCACTGGAAATGAAACAGAGACTGGAACTTGGAGATGGAGATCAACAAGAAGAAAACCAGCAACTCAGAAATTAATGAAAAAATGTAGAATTATAAAGCAATCACATTTTTGAAATATGGCTGAATAAGAAAAACTGAAAACATTGGACTTTTTTGACTTTGTTAAATTTGTAGGGACCTTCAAATCATTTATCCTACTTCATGTCACTGTTTGGAAGAACATTAAACAGAAGGGAAGAGAAGGGAAAGAGGTAACTGTAAGTAAAACATTTTTTGTTCTCAACAGTAGTTTTATAAAATATTTCATTACATTAACTGCATATTACTTAGTAAAGCATTTTCATTTATTTTTGTGTGTTATAAGGATAACACACAGATTCCTCTTTTTTCTTCTTTCTTTTTTTATTTTTAAGAAATGTAGCCACTGCAATTTAAAAAGAGAAGAAAGCATGGGCAAAAGGATGTTTAATATAACAGGCTTTAACCTTGGGTTGTTGAGGGGGGGGGGGTAAAGTAGAGTTTATATGCTTTTTCTTACTTTTGCATATGGGAATGACTGGATTAAGGACCCCGGCTTTAACTAACAACACATTTTAAATAGAAGTAAGTAAATAAGAGAATACTGAATATAATGAAAAGCTTTTCTTTAGCAAATAGGTGTTTACACTGTAACATGAGAAGTTTGTAGCTGAAGGCAACTATGTATCCGGTTCTTATGTTTCTATGGAAACAATCTGATAAAAGGGCAAAGGCTAAAAGTTAAAGTTTTCTGCAAGCATTCAAGTTGTTTCTATATCTGGGAGGGGAATAAAGATACGACAAAAACAGAACTTACTTAAATTGAAGCAAAGGCTGTACTATGCGTCTTAGCATGGGTAACCTTAATTATAAGTCAATTAAAGCCTGTCAGTGTAGCTGTCAATCTGAGACAACTATTCCTATTAATAGGGTTAAACTTCAATATTTGAAGATGTACCTAGTTTTGTGTTTGCATTAAGTTAAGAGGTTATGGGGGTATTCTTGGAGTGTGTTTATGTATTTTATTTTTTTGTGTTTTCATTAAAAGATAAGGTCTTGTAGGATGTGACACAGGTTTAAATGGACATGATAGGAAATAACTGTATAAAAGATCAACCTGTCAAACATTAGAGAATGCATGTAGCACAAATGCTGAAAATAGACCATAAAAAGTAGGAATCCATAACAGGTGGCAACAATAATAGTTTAAGGCCTTTAAGGCAATTTAAGGCAATGGAGCTTTTCTCCCCGGGCCTCCACTGAAAAAGGACCTGTGTCCAGTTGGAATTTCCCAATAAATAAATAAATAAAATAAAATAACATCGTCATAATGGCAACACTGGCCATATTGTCTTTGGATGGGAACAGTCTCATAGGTATATATTAAAAAAAGAAAGCAAAGTAAGCTATATTAAGAAATGCAGAGTGCAAACAGCTACGTTACATGGGATACATTTGTAAAGAACTGAGCAAGTGAATTTGATAAAGAAAGAATTTCAGGATGGTTATTCAGCAGAATATCTGGGACAAAAGAAAAACTGAGCACTTATACTGACTGCTAGAGGAGCTTCAATAGTGATAGAAGAGGGGGAAAAGATAATAATGGTAGACTTGTGGTAGTTAGAGGCTACTGGCAAGGGAAGAGGATTATGCTGGAATGCATTTATATTCAACCTAAAACTGCTCTAGTGGAGCTTAAGAACATTCTGGGAGAAACTAATCAGATTTCAACAGGGAATATTACTTATAAGTGAGGAGTGGAAGTTGACACAATGGTAAGGATGCATCTGGTGGTCTGGAAGGGAAAAATGTAATAAAACAGGGTAGATTTTTGAAGAAGTTTATGAAAACATTTACTATGGAAGATGTGAATTCAGTAATAAGAATTCGGACAGAATTTACATATTATTCCAAAAGGTACAATAGAGCTAGGCTAGACAGAAAAACAAGTTATGTACCTACCATAACGTTCCATATTAATTGTCTTCATCTCGCCTTCCTTCTTGCTGTTTGGGTTTGGAGCCGATCCTCGGCTCCGACTTGGCCATCTTCTATAGCTCGAGAGCTGTTTATTGGTATGAGGCTACCCCTTATCCCAGAATGCCCAGCGTCAGCTACCCAGATCTTGTCTGTGATAGCACACACTAGACATTAGTAGAGTAACCAGTTACTAAAACTGGTTGTCCAATACACCTAAACAAGGAAAAAGTTATAAACTTACCTGGCATGTGAAGTAACAAAAGATGCTCAGCCAGTGAAAAACAAAAGGGAACTCCTCACAATCCTCTAGGAAGGGGGAAGGAGGGAGGGACGCAAGAAGGAAGGCGAGATGAAGACAACTAACATGGAACGTTATGGTAAGTACATAACTTCTTTATGTTAAGTTGTCTATCTCGCCTTTGTTCTTGCTGTTTGGGACAGCGTCCCTAGCACCTAAAATCCTGGGTGGCTCATTGGAACAAACTCTTCAGAACAGTAGAACCAAAGGAAGTTCTGCTCCGGGAGACCATATCTACCTTGTAATGAGAGATAAAAATGTGGGGGTTTGCCCAAGTGGCAGCTGCACAGATTGAGTCTATGGGAAACCTAGACTGAAATGCTACAGAGGTGGCTAATGCTCTAGTGGAATGACCTTTTGGTTTAGCTGGTAGCTCTTTATTTCATACTTGATAAATAAAGACAATAGTATCAGATAACCATCTGGAGAAGGTCACTTTAGAAACTGGAAGACCTTGTTTGTTGAAAGCTAAGAAAGAAATAACTGGTCTGACTTTCTTAGTTCCTTAGTTCTATGGAGGTAAAAATGCAATTGTCTGTGTACATCCAATTGGTGGAGCTTGTATTCTGCCTTGTTGTGATTAGGAAAGAAAACTGGGAGACCTATGGATTGATTTAAATTGTTCTCTGAGCAGACTTTAGGAATAAAGGCTGGATTGGTCCTCAGAGAAACTCTGTCCTTGTGAAACACCAGGTAAGGAGGACGAACACAGTGCTTGAAGTTCTGAGACGCGTCTAGCTGAAGTGATAGCAACCAGAAAAAGTGTCTTCCAATAAAGAAATTTTAAAGTACACGATGCTGCCGGTTCAAAGGGAGGCAAAATTAAGGAGGCTAAAACTAAATTGAGATCCCAAGGAGGGGGAGGATCTCTAACTGGGAGTCTAAGAAGAGATGTTCCTTTCATAAAGGCTTTGCAGAGATTATGAGACATTATGCTAGAATTAAACGTACCGATATGAAAATTAGAAATGGCAGCTAGTTGTACTTTGATGGTAGCGGAAGCCGCACCAGACTGCAAAAGCTGTGTTCGAAATTTAAGAATTTCATGGACTGGGGCTGAGAAAGGATCCAAATTTCTAGATTATGCCCAGTAAGAAAACCATTTCCATTTACTAGCATACATTTTCCTCATAGTAGACTTATGTGAGGAAACAATAATATCACAGACTGGTGGGGAGATATTGGAAAGCCCGGCTAAGGTTGGAAGTGGAGTAACCAAGCTTTGAGTTGGAGAGTTTGAAGGGATTGGTGCAACCCACCTGCTTGGTGAATCAGCAGATTTGGAATTGGGTCCAGAATCCACGGTTGATCCAGAAGGTGGAGGTGTAGGAACGGGAACCATATTTGTCGAGGCCAATATGGGGCAATGAGGATCATTTTGCAACCCAATGATTTTGCTTTCTGTATGAGTCTTGGAATTAGGGGGAAAAGGGTGAAAAGCGTAAAGAAGTCCCTGAGGCCAATCGTGGACTAGAGCATCGCTGGGTATATGACCTGGAAGAGGAAGTAGGGAAAAGTAGCTGCTGCATTTGTTGTTGAGAGTAGTGGCAAATAGGACGCAGCAAAGCTGTCCCCATTTGCGGAAGATAAGATCCGCAGCTTCCAGATTCAGAGACCACTCGTGAGGCATGAGGATAGCTCTGCTGAGCCTGTCCACTATAACGTTGGATTTCCCAAGGATGTGCATTGCTATCAGAAAACGTTGGGAGGAAATCGCCCATTGCCCCAGTCTGAGTGCTTCTCGACATAAGGGGTAAGACCTGGTCCTGCCCTGTTTGTTGATGTACCACACCACTGACATGTTGCTCATTTGGATTGCAATGGTCCTGGAAGGAAGAGAGTCTTGAAGGGCTTGCAACACTAGGAGAACCGCTCTCATTTCTAGGACACTGATATGCAGATGGTACTCATGAGGTTGTCAAGTGCCTTGGACTGTACTGCCTAGATAATGCCCCCCCTCCACCCTATCAGGGAGGCGTCCGTGGTCACTGTGGCTACCGGAGGGGGTTGTATGAAGGGTCTGCCCTGAATTACTAGTGGGGAGACCATCCACCAAGAAAGATGCCTTTTGCATGTTTCTGTGATCAGGATAATGTGAGACATGGGTAGTTCATGAAAAGACCACTGCGTGAAAAGAAGCCACTGAAGGATTTTCATGTGGAAACGTGCTAATGGGACAAGAAGAATTGCAGCTGCCATGGAGCCCAGAGATTGGAGGACATGTCTGACTTGAACCCTTTTGCTCTGTATTAGAATTAACACTTGTTGACGAATAGTGGAAACTCTTTCCTGTGGTAATCTTGTAAACATTTCTTTTGTGTTTAATTCTGCTCCTATGTATGTAATAGACTGACAGGGCAACAAGGCAGATTTTTCGAAATTTACTGTAATGCCTAGTTGAGTGCATGATGTGATTGTATAATCCCGTGCCTCTAAGAGTTGACGCCTGGTGGTAGCAGTCAGGAGCCAGTTGTCTAAATAGGGAAACACCTGGAATCCTTGACGCCTCAGGTGAGCCATGACTACTGCCATACACTTGGTGAACACCCTGGGGGTTGAGGTGAGATCAAAGGGCAGAGCTCTGAACTGGTAATGACTGGCCCCTACCCGGAAGCGAAGAAATCTCCCGGGGCATCTGTCCATCTTGATATGGTGGTACGCGTCCTGAAGATCTACTGAGCACATCCAATTGTCCTGACCCAGAAAAGGGAAAATGGACTGCAGTGTCACCATCCAGAACTTTTCTTTTTGTACAGATTTGTTCAATCTGCTGAGATCCAGTATTGGTCTCCAGCCCCATGTCTTTTTTGGTACTAAAAATAATCTTGAGTAAGTTCTGGATCCTAGTTGGTCTGCGGGGACTTCTTGAATGGCTCTTTTTTCTAGCAGTCTTGAAACTTCTGTGACTGCTTGATCCCTTAGATTGGGTGGGACATCTGGGATGGGCTTTTTCGATTCTATGGGGATTGATGGAAGGGAATTTTGTAACCTCCGGATATGATGGATAGTACCCATCCGTCTCTTGTTATATTTTGCCAGGGTTTTGGGTACAGCTAAAGTCTTCCCCGACTGCCTCCAGAGGTGAGCAGTCGGGCAACCCTTCAGGAAGGGTTTGGCAGAGAAAGTTTCTCTGTCACCCTGGTTTTGCGGTCCCCCTCTGCCACGAGGGAGGCGTCTGTTATTGTTGTTTCCCCCTCTGCCCCTGGGGGAAAAATCACCACGTGTCTCAGGCAAGGATCCCTGGGATTTTCAGAACCACATTTTTCCACTCTTCTGACCCTTAGGATAAGGTCTGGAAGGAGTGGAAAAACAGACTCCCACAGTAGAGAGAGTCTTGCCTTCCTGGTCACACCTGGTCAATGTGTCTTTCACCTGAGGCCCAAAGAGAAAAGAGCCTGGTCAACGTGTCTTTCACCTGAGGCCCAAACAGAAAAGAGCTTTCAAAGGGAGTATTGGTGAAGGACGCTAGAAAGGATTCCGCAAATTGACACAGCCGCATCCAAGCATGTCTCCTGAGAGCCACTCCTGTCCCTGCGGCTCTGTTCACTTCAACGGATGCACAGGAAATCAGCCTCATGGAGGAGTTAACTATGGAATTAAGAGTCGTAAGTTGAGAAGCTACTTTGGCTGGTGCTCCCTCAGCTGTAGGATCTTGAAGGGTATCCCCAAGCTCTTTCAGGAGATCTCTTTGAATACATGTAAAATGACAGATAATTCAGGGACCTCATTGAAAAGGTTGCTGAAGCAAACATTCACTTTCCATATCTGTCCATCGTCTGAGACTCTTTGTTCAGAAGATGGACAGATGAAGAGGTTTTTGCTAACTCTTTCTTGGTGGCTGCTGCTACCACCATGGCATCAACGGGCACACCTCTGGAGAGGAACTGCTTGTCCTGGGGGGCTGTAATGAATTTATTTGGTCTCCTCGGAGTATGTTCCACAGAATCTGGAGCTGACCAAGCCTTTCGAGCCACTACAGACATGAGTGGATCGAAAGGAGAAGATATCCAGGAGGTGGAAGGTCGGGAACCGAATGCGTCCAGGTATACAGACTCGTCCTCGGTAGGGGCTAGGGAAGTCCAGTCCCTCCTCTAAGCATTTCAAGGATGTCCGAAAAGGAAACATCTTCAAAGGGAGACCTTGGGGTCCCTTCTGATTCATCCATGTCTGTATCTGAAGTGACAGACTCAGGGGAGTCTGTGTGCTTCCTCTTGCACTTTTTCCAGGGAGGCTCCTCTGAGTGACCAGGGGAGGCCTTGGAATAAGAGGGATCACCCAATGGGGTGTCCTGGGGCATAGATTCCCTACGCTTGGGGTCTGGAGGAGGAATAGAGGTTGGCACAGACACCACAGGGGTAGGAGCCGATGGAGCTGGCAATAGAGCTGTCTCAGGGGACAGCACACTCCGCATGACCTCGAAGGCGTCCCGACCTCTAGGCAGAGAAAGTTCCAGCTCTGAAGAAACAGGAGTTTTTCTCTGCATCGAGGGTGACGGCTCCGAGGCCGATGCTGGAGCCGAGCTCACCTGTGCCGAAGCTCCAAGGGGGAGAACCGGGTCGGACAAGGGTCCAATGCCACTCACCCCCTCGGAGCTGATGAGAGCGCCCCGGCGCCCAGATCCCTCGATAGAAGGTACAATCGAGGTAATCAGAGCCGTCAGAACTGAAGGGGAAATGATGATCGCCGCCGACGGTTCTACTGCCTGCAGATCCATTGTCTCCGGCTCTGAGCTAAAAGTAGTCGGAGGAGGAATAGAAATAGAGGCGGTTGGAGCAGATACCTGTTGAGGTGGGCTAGACAGCATTTTTGCCATTGCCTGTGACTTAAACAACCTACTTCCTACTCTTTACACATCATGATCTGATAATCTAGAGGATCGAGAGGAGTGGGAAGAATGATGGCTACATTCACTCTGTAATAAAGGTGACTGTGGTGCCGAGTGGATGGACTCCAAGGATGGCAACCTCAGTCTCTTATGGCTCCGAGACGGCTCCGAAATAGCAGATGGAGCTGATGGAGAAGTTGTCTTGTCGGTGCCAGCCGGTACCGACATACTTGGTTGGTCAAGTAAAGGAGTCTGCTCCGAAGGTGGAGCCGACGGCTTGACAGACTTAGGGGATTTCACTGGCTGAGTACTTTTAGTCAGAGAATCCGGAGGCTTCAATAATCCTCGAAGGATTCATTTGTTTTTGCCTCCTGCAGGACCCTTGGACTAAAAGCATGACACACAGAACAGGAGTCCTGCAGATGAACAGCGCCCAAACAATAAACACAACTAGTGTGCCCATCTGTCAGAGACATTTTCTGACAGCATGAGTCACACTTTTTGAAGCCAGATACCTTAGTATCTTTACACATTATAGAAAACAACAACCACACAACAAATAATGAAAAACTATAAAACAAGAATAAATAGTTTTTTTTTTTTTTTTTTTTTTTTTTTTTTACAGTTAAAGAATAGAAGGAAAGGCTCTAATTTAAACGGCTATCCTGGGGGGGGGGGGGGGGGGACTCTCTAATTTAAATGAGTTCAAGGGAACAGAAGGCCTGACAGATATGGAGTGACAGCCAACAAAGCTAACATCACTAGAATGCGAAAAAAGGATAAAGGGATATTATCTATATACTAACAAGACAAATACTTGACAAACTTTCAAGAAGAAAAAATAATATATAATATCAAAAAGATTATACTAAGCCTGAGCCAGTAAGGAAGCAACTTTGCAGCTGAAGCGGCAAACGAGATCTGGGTAGCTGACACTGGGCATTCTGGGATAAGGGGTAGCCTCGAGCCAGTAAACAGCTCTCGAGCTGTAGAAGATGGCAGAGTCGAAGCCGAGGATCGGCTCCGAACCCAAACAGCAAGAACGAAGGCGAGATAGGCAACTTAACATTTTACATTTCATGGGTACATGTGCATTTAACTGAAAGTTTTCATACATATCCAATAATTATTTCAGCTCATGCACCAGTAATAGCTAGGACAAAAATGCAGGGTAATGAAGTAAAACAGACACTGGCGCTTTCCCATTTATCTGTTAAAAAGACAGGAATTTAAGGAATGGGTAGTGGAAGTTATCTGGGACCTAACAAGGGAAGGCAGAATTTTCTTTGGAAGATACAGCTATGGAGCAGGATAAAACAAAGTTGGAGTTTAAAAATAAGGAATAAATAAAAGAAAAAGAGATATAGTTAAGAAATAAAAATTATTTAGAGAGACTGACAAAGGTTTAAGTATTGCGGAATAAAGAGAATCTCATAGAACAGGAAGAGGTGCAACTGTGGAGTGCTAAAGAGAAATTTAATATGAATGAATTTAGAAAGATTGCTGTTAACTGTTTTTTAATAACTCCAGAGCGCAAAAACTTTTAGCATAACACCTCAGGCAACATAATGCAGAAAGGTTGTTCCAAGCTTAGTGAGCCTTTAACAAGGAAAATATGCAGATATCCTGTACTGGTATTAGAAATATTTTAGAAATTTATGAAAATCTGTAAAAAGCAGAGAAATATGCAAATCAAAGGAAAAAAAGCAGAAATGGGAATATTTATAGAAGAATTAAACATGCCAAGGTTAGAGGTAGATGAGACTTAATTAACAGTAAGGATAGGAGGAGATGAGATCAAAAATGGTGATGTATAACCAATCTACAGGAAAGGCTGCAGGAAGAGATGGCATTCCTGTGAATGCCTGTAAGCTAGGAAAAAAAAGTATTTTAAAAGGAGGGGAAGTACCAACTTCCTGGAAGAAAGCTGTGGTGGCTGTAATCCATAAAGATGGAAAAGTCTCATCAGATCCAGCTTCATATGGGGCAATTTTGATTCTAAACTATGACTATAAAGTGTTTGTCTACAATGGTGAAAAGAATGACAAAGGTGCTGCCAAATTGATAAATATGGATCACTGTGGTTCTGTGGAGGGCAGACATTTGACAACATTGACAACATTAACAGAACAATGATAAAGAAGAGGGAAGCAGAATATAAGAAAAGAAAGACAAAGTACGATTTGGATGCATATCCTTAAGGAGAATAACAATAGCCATACAGATTTCATCCATTCACAACTCCTTTCTTCCATTTTTGCGCAGGGGGTTGGGGGTGTCACTTCAACAGTGACAATCATGTACAGCCAACGTTTACACCACCAGATGGTTAGCCATGCCTATTACATTACATTCATAAAGAAGCAGAAAGTATTTTAAGAACTAAGCCAACACTGGAATGGAGAAAGGAAATGTTGTCAATTAGGGGTACAGAGAACGGGCAGGAATTTACTGGAGAAAACTGGCAAAGAAACCAATGCAATGGGAGCAAATAATTAGAGGGAGAAACATAACAGAATGGGAAGAAGCCAGGAATATACCTGGACTGACAGAATATAGCCAAAGAGAATGGATATGGGAATCCTAAGTGAAAGAACAACAATGACAGAGTATTTAGTTGAATCTTGAACAGAAGCTGCTGTTAAAAAGATAATTAGTAGGGCACATAAAATATTGCATGACAACTACAGGAATCAGAGGAGTTTTATACAGACTGAGAATATAGACTGGACAAGCAATTCACAAAGAAATAATGGGAGGATAGACGTATAGCTCCCAGTATGCAACAAAGGCTAGAGTATTTTGGATTTTGCTTAGAAGTGTTTGCATGGGTATTTTTATACCCCACGCACATTCCAAAGAATTTTTGCTAAGGTAAATTACAAATGTTGGCGGTCTGATGGTGAAGAAAGTGGTAACTGGGAACATATTTTGTGGGAGCGTAACAAGTTGACAAGTTTTACACATTTCCTATGGAGTTATCTGTCAGAAATACCTGGTGAACAAACTGGTGTAACTAAGGATTTTTTTGAACTAGGATACAGGATCTGAACTGCCTAGTCACAGTAAAACCTTGTTAAGTTTAACTCTGGTGGCTGCCAAAATAGCAATTACTAGAAAATGGAAATCAAAGTCTAAACCAAACATATCTGAAATAGTGACTAAAGTAACAGAGATAAAAGAACTGGAAGATGAATTTGAAAAAGTTGGGAGCAATTACATTCAAAAATGGGAATTGTGGGGATAATACATACAGAATAACATTTTGGGGGAGAAATTAGGTTTAAAAAGGAATACAGAAATTGAGTAAGTTATGTAATGTTGGATTGACAATGACTGTACAGAAAATTAAATGTGATGTATAATGTTTGTAACTGAGAATGTCAGTATGTTTTGTTTCCATTTATATAAATCTATGATTGCTTATGTCACAAGCGATAATTCAATAAAGATGATTAAATAAAATATGATACAAGCATAAACTAACATATGAGCTTGATAAGTAAGAATTATAAAAAAAAAGTGTGGCAGAAGTATACAGATTTTAAAAAAATCAATGGCTTTTCCATCCTTATCAGAGAGGAAGGAATTAGCATTTACCAGATGTTTAGCACTAGCAGAAAAGTATTTTATTGTTCTAACTCCCACTAGATGCAGATTCTTATCTTACTTGGGTCAGCAGCAGGATTTACCAAATAAATCACTACAGAATCATCTCAGGGACTGGAAAAAAATCCTTATACTTGAGGAAATTTATAAAATCTATCTGCTTTATCATGAGCAACAGGCTCAGGTATGTTATGGGATGTAATAAAATCCTCTAGTGCTGGAAGAACGTGAGGAAAAGGAGTGGGTTCAGGAAACTGAAGTTGGAACAGATCATAAAAGGACAGTGGAATATTATGTTCACACTGAAATAAATGGTTCACTCTGGATTTGCATCAGTCCAAAAACATTCTGCTACAGAACTATTAGAAGAAAAGTACAGTTTTGTACCTACCATAAATGTAGATGTTCGAGTGCTAATACAGCTGCAGTCATAACAGATGGGTTCTCCTGCCGTCAGGCGGGTCCTCGGTCGGCCGAATTCCAAAGTCTAGGTCCGGCGTCGGTTGTCGTCGCTTCTTCCCTGACGTCAGTGCGACAGGGGTATAAAGGAACCAGCCAACGCCATTTTCTTCAGTTTTTCTTGCCCCAGATGTCAGGTGCCCCCAGAAGGAAGGCAATACATAAATTTGTGTAATAATGCAGTGCAATATAATCAAAATACAGTAGTTGTAAGCAAATACATCATAAATGAATACCCCAATCAGGTTGTATGAGGATGTGTTAGCCTATAGGCCTGTCCCAAGAGGGGAAGGAGGGAGGGAAACCTGGACTGCAGCTGTATTAGCACTCTAACATCTACATTTATGGTAGGTACAAAACTGCACTATGTTCATCGTGCATACAGCTGCAGTCATAACAGATGGGTAGAATCCCAAAGCTAAGAAAGGGGTGGTAGGAACTAGGAGGAGCCAAAATGCCCTGCAAGACTGCAGTGGCAAAGCCTGCTCTAGATCTGGAGTATAATGGTAGGTTGTAGTGCTTGGAGAAGGTATGCACATAACTCCAAGTGGCTACTTCCAAAATATCCTTGGTAGGAACTCCTCTGAGGAAGGCTGCAGAGGTGGCTGTGGCCCTAGTGGAATGAGTTCTAATGCCTGTAGGTACAGTTTTGCCATGAAAGGAATAGCAAAAGCATATGCAGTGGGCTATCCATTTTGAGATTGTCTGTTTGGAAATTGGCTTTCCTTGAGCTCCTACCGCATAGGCCACAAAGAGCTGTTCTGATTTTCTGAAAGGCTTTGTTCTGTCCAAATAACGCAGTTGTCTGTGGATGTCCAAGGAATGTAGTAATCTCTCCCCTTGGTTTTGAGGATTAGGATAAAAAGTAGGTAAATGTATGGCCTGATTTAAAGCTACCCTGGATACCACTTTAGGCATAAAGGACAGGATGGTTCGTAAGGAAACTCTGTCCTGATGGAAAATGATAAAAAGGCTGGACAGCCATGAGAGCCTGTAGTTCTGAAACTCTACGAGCTGAGGTGATAGCCAGAAGGAAAGCTGTTTTCCAGGAAAAATACTGCAAATCTGATGAGGCAGCTGGCTCAAAGGGAGGCAAGTTCAGTTTTTCCAGAATGAAATTAAGATCCCAAGCAGGTATTGGTTGTTTCCTTGGAGGTCTTAAATTCTTAGCCCCTCTGAGGAACTGTCTTAAGAGAGGGTGAGAGAATAAAGGTGGATCAGTGTTGTATTCTGCAGAAATGGCTGAGGCATGGATTTTGATGGAGGAGAAAAAAAGTCCACTGCTTAGCAGTTCAGCCAAATATTGTAGTATTTGAGGTAAATTCAGCTTTCCAGGATCCTGGCCCTTTTTCTCATTCCAGACACAAAAATGTTTCCATTTTGTGGAGTAAGCTTTTCTAGTTGATGGCCTTCTGGCCTCCAAAATGACATCCTGCACCTCCTTGGAGAGTAGGGCCTGTTGTGATGCTAAGGAATCTTCCATTCGGCTAGATTGAGTGTTTTTAGCTGGCTGTGAAGAGTTTTGAAGCTGTGCTGAGTCAGTAGAGGAGGCATTAGATGCAGGGTCCATGGTGGGGAATGCATCAGGCTCCTCAGGAGTGGGTACCAGTGTTGCCTTGGCCAGTCCGGAGCAATGAGAATCATCTTTGGTCTGTCTGCTCTGGTCTTCAATAGAACTTTGGGCAGCAGAGGAAGAGGTGGGAAGGCATAAACTGTCATTGATGTCCAACTGAAAGAGAGAGCGTCCACTCTCCAGGCCTTTGGATGGAAGATCCTTGAGCAGAATTTTGTCAATTGATTATTTTTGTGGGAGGCAAAGAGATCTATGTCTGGCCTTCCCCATTCTTGGATTATTTCTGTAAAAACATTTGGATGCAATTTCCATTCGTGTGGATCTGTCATATTCCTGGTTATGTTGTCTGCCAGCGTGTTTTCCTTGCCTGGCAAGTACTGTGCTTGTAGTTCCATTTGTAAGTCCATGGCCATGTTCCAAAGTGACATGGCCAGTCTGCATAGGGGGTAAGAATGTATTCCTCCCTGTTTGTTTATGTACCACATAACTGTGGTGTTGTCCGTTCTTATCAATAGTTGGCCTGGTTGTAGAAGGTCCTTGAAATCCATAATAGCATTTATTACTGCTAGCATTTCCTTTTGATTGATGTGAAGGTGCTATTCTTTTTGGGACCATTTGCCCTGAATGCACCGATCTGTCATGTGCGCCCCCCAGGCATAGTCCGAGGCGTCTGTTGTGATGACTTGATTTGCTTGAGGCATGCTGAATGGAAGACCTGTGTTTGTTTGACATGCTTGAGCCCACCACAGAAATTCCTTTTGCAGACATGGAATTAGTGGTATTATTGTTTCCAAACTGTGGCTGTGTTGAGACCATATGTTTTTCAGGTACCATTGTAGTTTCCTCATATGCAGCTTTGCACATGGGATTAGTAAGATGCAAGATGCCATGAATCCCAGAACCTGCAGGATTTTCCTTGCAGTCAGCCTGGTGCAATTTGCTAGTGTTCTGAAGTATTGAATTAGTTGCTCATGCTTCTCTGGCGTAAGGTAGGCCATCTGGGTGTCCAAATTGGCACCCAGGAAAATTATCTTCCGAGAGGGTATTAGCCTTGATTTCTTTTTGTTGACTGTGTATCCCAGAGAGTTCAATAACATTATTACATAAGCCAGATGTTTCAGAAGAATGTGCTTGCTGTCCGCTTGGATCAGGCAGTTGTCCAAATAGGGGTATATTTGTATCCCTTGAAGTCTGCAGTAGGCAATTACTGATGCCAGGCATTTTGTGAATACTCTGGGCGCAGTAGATAAGCCAAAGGGCAATGCAGAGAATTGATAATGGGTTGAACCTGCAAGAAATCTGAGATACCTTCTGCAATTTTGTCTGATTGGGACATGCAGGTATGCCTCCTTGAGGTCCATTGTTACCAGCCAAGACTCCTTGCCCAGCATGGGAAGAAGTTGTTGTAGGGTGAGCATCTTGAATTTTGGTACGAGTAGAAATGTGTTTAGGATGGATAGATCCAAAATAGGTCTCCAATCTTTTCCCTTCCTTGGCACCAGAAATAGCCTGGAATAAAAACCTTGACCTTGTTCGTGCGTAGGTACCTCTTGAATAGCTTTCATGTTTATGAGATCTGTAATTTGCCTTTGTGCCTCTGCCCTTTGATTGTGTGGCAGGTTTGGCATGCCTCTCATTTTTGGAAGGGTGTGAAAATGGAATTTGTAGCCTCTGTTTATAATGTCCAGGATCCATTTGTCCTTTGTGACAATATGCCAATTTTTTGAAAATAATGCCAGCTTTCCTCCTAAGGGGGCTGCCATTTGAGACCTGGTTGGCATGCAAAGGGGAAAGTCATTAGGTTTGCTTTCTGAAAGATTGAGAGTTATCCTCACCACCTCTGTGTAGGAGCTTGCCATTGTCTGCCTCTAAACGATCCTTGGGATTGTCCTCTGCCCCTCGGGCGCCTGTATCTGCCTCTTTGGGTAGCCCCCCAAACATCTCCAACGCCCAGGTGAGAACTGCCCTCACTAAGGCAAAAAACACAGCATCCATGGGACCGGACGGTGTCCCCGGCTGTGTGCTTCACGAACTCAACGAGGAATTAAACCCACAGTTAGGACAGCTGTTTAATCTTAGCCTCACCTCAGGATAAGTACCCAAGGAGTGGCGCACGGCGACTGTGGTCCCACTTCATAAGGGCGGTGCCTCCACAGACCCTGGAAATTACCGCCCCATTAGCTTGACAAGCCTTATCTGCAAAGCCATGGAGAGGATCATAATGGAACTGATAAATAAAGACATAGGGAACTTGCAGACTTTGGATCCAACCCAGTTTGGCTTTGTCAAAGGCAGATCCTGCCTCTTAAACTTGATTGACTTTTGAGACAGTCACCAAGGCCATTGATGAGGAAAGGCAGTCCATACAGCCTACCTCGACCTGGCAAAGGCCTTGACACAATACCCCACTCAGGTATCATCGAAAAACTCATCAGCTTGAATGTAAACCCATACATCACAAGATGGGTTGCAAACTGGCTAAGTGACAGAACCCACAGGGTCAGAGTTGCTGGAGCCATGTCAGACTCAAAGCCTGTCACAAGTGGTGTCCCACAGGGCTCAGTCCTGGGTCCACTCTTGTTCGGCATCTACTTTTCTAAAGTACAAGCAAACACAGGAGGGTTATGGCTGACAAAGTTTGCAGATGAGTGCAAACTGGCCATAGTCGAAAACACATCTGACACAGATATCCTCCAGAAGGGCCTCACAGAAACGGATAACTGGTGCCAGAGCCATGGCCTGAAGTTAACGCCAAAAATGCATAGTCATACCCTTCGAAAAACAAGGTTACCCCTAGCTACCATATAGGTGGCAATCCACTGAGCACAGAAAAGACATCAGGGATCTGGGGACCCAGGTTGACAGTAGCCTTCGCTTGACACTCATGTTGCTAAAGTAGTTAGGAAAACCTTCTATATCGCCCACCTGATCATGAAGGGATTCACATCTAGATCAAGGGAGGTCATCGTCCCCTGTACTCATCACTCATTAGACCTATGATTGAGTACAATGCCCGTTCGAATGTATCTGACCAGACACCTGCTGCAGCTTGAAAGGCCCCAAAGGTTCCTCACCAAAAGGATAAAGGGTCTCAAAATATGTCTTATGCTGCCCGACTGAAAGAACTCCAGCTCTATTCAGTCTCATACCGCTTGCTCAGAGGTGACCTGTGCCTGACATATAAGGCCATGTCAAACCCAGATTTGATGAATATGCTTCACCTCAAAAATCTAGATCCCTCAGAACCACAAAGGCGGGAGACTTAAACCTTGACATGGTTATAAATAGAACGTGCTGGAGGGACAGATTCATCACCCAGAGACTCCCTATGCTGTGGAACAAAATCCCGGTACATGTGAGGCAGAGCACCTCTCTGGCCTTGTTCAAGAGGAATCTTGACCAATGGATGGGAGATTGCAGATATACCCCAGGGATTACTTCAGTGTCACTGCTTGACAGAGGCACAGCAAAATGATAGGCATAGTTTTTATTCAAACTAAAGGGGTGGCGAAAGCCACATAACTATGGGCTAGGCTTATAAATGCCCTTGGGCAGATAGCCTAGTATGAACCTATGAACCTATGAACCTATGAAAGGACCAGTTTTTGGAAGGCCAATTTCTACTAAAACGTGGGGGTTGAACATGTAGAAATTCTTTCACAGTTTGCACTGATTTAGCCTTTTCCTCCATTTTCCTTAATACCTCCTCAGCATTAGCACCAAATAGTACATCCTTCTGAAGAGGGGCGTCTAGTAATTTAGCTTTGACATGATCAGGCAAGGCTTGTTCCTTGAGCCAGGCATGCCTACGTATGACTGATCCTGTAACAGCAGCTCTACATGAGGCCTCTAGAGCATCAAAACCACATTGTAAGGTATGCTTACCCACTTGTTCTGCACTATGCATCAAATCCTGTAACTCCTTCAAGTCTGGTTGTTCAGTTTGTGACATTTTACTTTTCAATTGTGATAACAAAAACTGTTGGTATTTTAGCATATGAAACTGACAGTTTAAGGCCCTCATGGATAAGGTAGCCGAGGTATATACCTTTTCCCTCCACCTTTCTAAGGATCTGGAATCTCTCTCGGAAGGCAATGGATTTTTAGCAATGGAGGCCTTAACTCCCTTGGGGCCCTGTGAGATGGTTTCTGGGTCAGCCGTATGGCTTTTGTATAGAAATTGGTGTGAGTCAGGAACCCTGTAGTACCTTGTCAGGCTTAACTGGAGCTGGAGGTAGAGAGTCCGGGTTAAGGCAGGCCTCAGAGTAAACATCATCTAGGATGTCCAAGACAGGAGGTATAGCCAGAGGCCTGTGCTGAGGTAGCAAGAGGAATTCCCTGAGCCTTTTCTTGGAATCTGAATAATCCTGGCCTTCCCAGTGGAAGTGTTCCCTTAAGGTATGCAAAGTTTCCCCAAATGAGTACTCCTCAGGGGGGGATACAGAAGGGATGGACTCCTCCGCATCAGAGTCTTCAAAAGGGGAGTAAGAATGTTCCTAATCATCAGAGTGCTTTGAAATAATGGAGCCCTGATCAGAGGAGGGAGAATCTTCCTCCACTCTGGGCCTTTTGTCCGGAGGAGGCTGAGAACCTCTGATAAGAGTAATTAAATCCTCAGCTAATTTTAAGCATCTGTTTCTTAGGCATGGGGCCTGGAGATGGGCCCTGTGTAGGTGGTCTCAGAGTGCATGGTTGCTTTAGACTTTGTGAAAGCCTTGATGGAGAAAGAAGAGGAAGGTCTGAAGACACCTTAAGTGGAGGTGGACCTGTCCACATTCTGAGTTTCAACTCCAAGAGTGGCTTCGGTATCTGTAGTCGGGGTGTGGGCCGAGGAGCCTGCGACCTCGGGCACAGGAGACACCCTCAAAGAAGTGCCGTCGGTAGTCAGGGGCTGCGTAGGTACCTCGCTGAGAACCGGACCACGTGTAGTCGGCTTTGGCGAGTTGTCGGTAGAGGCCGCGGACCTCGTGTGTCGGTCCTTGTCTTTGCGTTTTTTAGACAAAACCGGAGTCGGAGTATCCGACGACATAGTACAGTTAAATGCTTTCCCAAAATAATGCTGGGCGAACTCCGCCCGATGCTTAATAGTGCGTTTGTTGAATGTAGCACAAAAGCGACAGACCGAGACGTCGTGGTCTGGGCCTAAACAAGGTATACAGAGGGAATGGAAATCCTTATGCGGTATTTGCTTCCCACAAGAAATACAATTATTAACTTTGTCTGACATCGGTCTGAGGCAAGAAAAGTTTCCCCAATGGGGTACTTCGCTTTTAAGAAGACTTCGGTTTCCAAATTTTCGTAATCTCAGGAGCTGGCCGACTGGCACTTGCGAACTGCTTCTGCTTCGGGCACCGCGCGGCAAGAAAGACTGAAGAAAATGGTGTCGGCTGGTTCCTTTATACCCCTGTCACACTGACGTCAGGGAAGAAGCGACGACAACCGACGCCGGACCTAGACTTTGGAATTCGGCCGACCGAGGACCCGCCTGACGGCAGGAGAACCCATCTGTTATGACTGCAGCTGTATGCACGATGAACATCACTCTCAAAACAGTTATCCCTTCAAAATCACCATCCTGTTCAATATACTGGGAATCTTCAAAAAACAAATTCTTTTTCTCTTACCATTAACACCAAAAATAGAAAGATCAAGAGGCTGAACTAAACACGGAGCTAAGCCCAATAAATTACTTCTGCCCAAGGTAATGGAGTCAGGAGGAGATACATTTTTTTACTTTTTGCTTCTTTTTGACAGGAATTACTTTAAAAGCAGACTGACTCCTATCAAGCAAATAATCCCTAAGGTGTTCCAATTCAGTTAGGCAGAGAAGCACTCCCTTCTCTTTCCTCAGAGGCTGGCAAGAGTCATTTTCCCTGTGCCCACCAAGGGCAATCCAACAGTTAAGTCTAAGCCCCAGTTGAAGGTAGCTGGAGGAATTACACCACATTGAGCCAAGGTAAAACATGAACGGTCTGAGGAATCAGAAATGCCCATGTCAAAGTTAACCATCTGCAAATGGGAGAAATGTGTAACCTGCTGAAAAGAAGAAGGCGGTTTGGAAATGTTCTTCTTTTTGTGGCTGGAAGAAGGAAGAACCAAGGAATAGAGAAGTTGTTACATGGTGAAGCCGAAGGTGAAGACTAAAGCCTGAATAAGAATAACAGCAACAAACAGCCAAGTATTAAAAAATGATTTTTTCCACCAAAAATAATGAGAAGTTATGTACCTACCATAACGTTCCATGTTAGTTGTCTTCTCTCGCATTCTTTCTTGCTTGATGGGTTCGGAGCCAATCCTCGGCTCCGACTCGGCACTTTGCTAAGCTCGAGAGTCAATTTTACCAGCTCGAGGCAGCCCCATATCCCATGATGCAAGGCGGTAAGTACCCAGATCTCGATTGTTGTCTATAGGCAATAACACCTAGCATAAAAAACTTCCCAAAAGGAAGAAAAAAAGGCAGAGAAAAAGCCTGAAGGATGGTTATGGAGGACCAGAACTGAATGGTCTTAATAAACATACTTCCATGAAGAGAGAAAAAGGTCTGTCCAGGCCAGGGGGAAGGAGGGAGGGTTGCAAGAAAGAAGGCGAGAAGACAACTAACATGGAACGTTATGGTAGGTACATAACTTCTCAATGTTAAGTTGTCAATCTCGCCTTCATTCTTGCTTGATGGGACCGCGTCCCTAGCACCTCTATCCTGGGTGGCTCAATGGAACAGACTCTTGAGAACTGTAGAGCCAAAACTGGCTCTGTCTCTGGAGGCCAAATCCAATTTGTAATGAGAAACAAAGGTATGAGGAGTGGCCCAAGTGGCTGCTGCACAAATAGTGTCTAATGGAAGTCTAGCTTGAAAGGCTGTGGAAGTGGCTAAGCTTCTGGTTGAATGCGCTTTAGGTTTCGAGCACAGCTGTTTTCCCCTGAGCTGACAAATTTCAGAGATGACAGAAGAAAGCCATCTAGATAAGGACACCTTTGAGACGGGAAGGCCTTTTTTGTTATCAGCATAAGAAACAAAGAGCTGATCGGATTTCCTGAATTGTTTTGTTCTGTCCAAATAATATCGGAGTTGGCGGTGAACATCAAGATAATGTAGCTTTTGTTCCGATCTGTTTGAGTAGTTTGGGAAAAATACAGGAAGGTCAATAGACTGATTCAAATTACTCTTTGAGGCGACCTTAGGCAAAAAGGTCGGATTAGTTCTCAATGATACTCTGTCTTTGTGGAAGACCAAAGAGGGGGGACGAACAGAGAGAGCATGAAGTTCAGATACCCTCCTAGCTGATGTAATAGCAACCAGGAATAAAGTTTTCCATGAAAGAAATTTCAGGGAACATGAAACAGCTGGCTCGAAGGGAGGAAGAATGAAGGATGTCAGCACTAAATTTAGGTCCCATTGAGGAGGAGGACTCCTGATTGGGGGTTTCAGGAGAAAAATTCCTTTTAAGAAGGCTCTACAAAGCCTGTGGGACATAATGTTGTGATCTGCGAACCCGACGTGAAAGTTCGAGATAGCAGCCAACTGAACTTTGACCGTGGAAGAAGAAGAGCCCACGTGAAAGATTTCCGCTAAGAAATCCAACACTGCTTGCACTGGAGCAGTAAAAGGATCAATGTTTTTTGCTTTTGCCAAAAAAGAAAAGCGCTTCCACTTGCTGGTATAAATCCTTCTAGTAGAGGATTTTAGGGAAGCTACTATGATGTCCCTAACAGGATTAGAGATCATAGGAAGCCTGGCTAAGGAAGGAAGTGGAGCAACCATGCTGTGAGGTTGAGAGAGGGGATAGACCGGTGCAGCTGACCCGATTGGTGAATCAGAAGGTCTGGTACTGGGTCCAGATGCCACGGCTGCACCAAAAGGTGGCGATGGAGGAACGGGAGCCAAATCTGTCGAGGCCAATAGGGAGCAATGAGAATCATTTTGGCTCTCAAAACGGTGGCTTTCTGGAGTACTTGTGGAATCAGCGGAAAAGGAGGAAAGGCATAAAGAAGTCCCTGGGGCCAATCCTGGGTTAGAGCGTCTCTGGGGGGATGGCCTGGCAGTGGGAAGAGAGAGAAGAAGTCTTGGCATTTGCTGTTTTGGGGAGTAGCAAAAAGATCACAACATGGGCGGCCCCATTCTAGAAATATCTCCTCCACTATAGATTGTTTGAGAAACCACTCGTGAGGCATGAGAATAGCTCTGCTCAATCTGTCCGCTAAAAAGTTGGTTTTCCCAGGGATATGCGTTGCTACCAGAAACCAATGAGAGGAGATCGCCCACTGCCAAAGTCTGAGAGCTTCTCGACACAAGGGGTAGGACTTGGTTCCGCCCTGCTTGTTTGTATACCATACTACAGACATGTTGTCTGTGTGAACTGCAATTGTTCCCAAGGGAAGAAAGTCGTTGAGGGCTTGCAACGTTAAAAGCACTGCTCTCATCTCTAGGACATTTATGTGCAGGTGGTATTTGAACGGTTGCCACGTCCCATGAACCATCCTGCCCTGATAATGACCCCCCCACCCGATCAGGGAGGCGTCCGTAGTGACAGTGGCTACGGGGGCCGGGGGTACAAAGGGTCTGCCTTGGTGAATCTGGGGAGAAGTAATCCACCATGAAAGATGATTCCTGCAAATTTGTGTCACCAGTATTTGGTGACGCATCGGAAGTTGTTGGTAAGACCATTGAGTGAACAACATCCACTGAAGCAGGCGCATATAGAAGCGGGCCAGGGGAAGAAGGGTAATGGCCGCAGCCATGAGGCCCAACACCTTTAGAACCATTCTGGCTTGTACTTTCTTGCTGGCTAGGATAATTCTCACGTGACTTTGTATATCTAAGATTCTTTGGTCTGTGAGGGTTGCTGACATCCGAACAGTGTTTAAGTTTGCGCCTATGAAAGTAATAGACTGGCAGGGCAATAAGGAGGATTTTTCGTAGTTGATCGAAATTCCCAATTGAGTGCAAAGATTCATTGTGTAATCCCTGGCTTGAAGAAGTTGATGCCTGGTGGTGGCTGAAAGGAGCCAGTCGTCGAGATACGGAAACACCTGGAATCCTTGACGCCTCAGGTGAGCCGTGACCACTGCCATACATTTGGTGAACACTCTGGGGGCTGTAGTGAGACCAAAGGGCAGGGCTCTGAATTGGAAATGACTGGACCCCAGCCGAAAGCGGAGAAACCTTCTGGAGCGTCTGTGAATTTTTATGTGATAGTACGCATCCTGAAGATCTATTGAGCACATCCAGTTGTCCTTCTCTAGGAAGGGCAAAATTGACTGAAGAGTGACCATTCGAAATCTTGTCTTTCTCACAGACTTGTTGAGTCTGCTGAGATCCAATATTGGTCTCCAGTCTCCCGTCTTTTTGGGGACCAAAAGAATCTTGAGAAGATTCCGGCTCTGAATGGTCTGTTGTAACTGGCTGAATGGCTCTTTCTGTAGAAGTTTTAAAACTTCTAACTCTGCAATTTCCCTTAGACCGGGTGGTACATCTGGAAGGGAATTTGAGTGAGAGAAAGGACTTTCCTCGAAAGGAATTTTGTAACCCTTGGATATGATCGACTGTACCCATCTGTCTCGAGTGAGGGAACGCCAGGCTTCTGGGTACAGCGATAGTCTTCCCCCGACTGCCTCCAAGGATGGACAGTCGGACAACATCTCAGGGATGCTGAAAGGGCTTGTCAGAGAGAGTCTCTCTGCTTCCCTGGTTTTGTGGACCCCCTCTGCCTCTAGAGCGGCGTCTGTTATTGTTACCCCCTCTGCCTCTAGGGGTAAACTGACCACGTGTATCCGGCGTGACTCCTTGGGATTTGTGGAACCACATCTTGCCACCCTTCTGTCCTTTAGGGTAAGGTCTAGAAGGAGTGGAAAAACTGACTCCTACGGCAGAAAGAGTCTTGCCGTCCTGCTCACACCTGGTCAATGTATCCTTCACTTGAGGGCCAAACAAAGCTGACCCATCAAAGGGAGAGTTTGTGAAGGACGCCTTGAAGGGATCTGCAAAATTACAGAGTCGCATCCAGGCTTGGCGTCTAAGAGCCACACCTGTACCTGCGGCCCTACTCGCTCCATCTGCTGCATATGATATCAGTCGCATGGAGGAGTTAGTAATAGAATTAAGGGTTCCTAGCTGCGAAGCAATTTTTTGTTGAGCCCCTGCAGCTGTAGGATCCTGTACTACTTCACCTAGCTCCTTAAGGATGTCCCTTTGGAGTCTGGTGAAGTGACATAAGTAGTTCAGCGAACGCATAGCAAAGGTCGCTGAAGAGAACATCCGCTTACCATACCTATCCATGGTCCTAGAGTCCTTATTAGGAGGATGGACAGGTACGGAAGGATCTGCAAGTTCCTTCTTAGTGGCAGCTGCCACCACCATGGCATCAGCAGGGACACCTTTTGTAAGGAATAGCTTGTCCGAAGGGGCAGTAATAAATTTTGACAGCCTCCTAGGAACTGGCTCTACAGAATCAGGAGCAGCCTAAGCCTTTCAAGCAATAACCTCCATGAGGGGGTCGAAAGGCGGAGACACCCAGGAGGTGGAGGGCCGAGATCCAAACGCCTCTAGGTATACCGACTCATCCTCAGAGGGATTATTGGAGGGCCAGTTTCCCCTCTGTTTTAGGAGTTCTAGGATGTCTGAAAAAGAGACATCCTCAGAGGGGGATCTTGGGGATCCCTCCGACTCATCTAAGTCGGTATCTGAAGTGATAGACTCAGGGGAGTCTATATGTTTCCTCTTACAAATCCTCTTGCGTGGAGGATCCTCTGAGTGATCAGGAGAATCCTCGGAAGAGGGGGCTATTCCCAGTGGGGAAACCTGAGGCGGAGGATCTCTGGGTCCGGGAGCAAGAGAGATGGCAGAGACATCGACAGGCACCGTAGAGGGAGGAGCTAAGGGAACAGACTGCTGGCTGAGTCCAGTGGCCAGCACACTCTTCATCACCTCGAAGGCCCCCCTTCCCAGGGAGGTCCGAGAGAACCCGTTCCGAAGAAGCAGGAACTCCAGGGCCCACCGAAAAGGAAGGCTCCGAGGCAGATGTCAGAGCCGAGCTCACCAAGGCCGAGGCTCCAAGTGGAAGAGTGGGGTCGGACAAGGGTCCGATGCCACTCACCCCCTCGGAGGAGACCAGGGAAGCCCGACCACCGAATCCCTCTAAGGAAGGTCTCGAAGAGGAGATAAGAGTAGATGCTGAGGGAGCAGAAGGGGGGGGGGTATCTGCCCCTCAGCCATAGCAGAAACTATTCCCGAAGATTCCAGCTCCAAACTCTGAGGTAGAGTCGAAGGAGGAACTACAAGAGGGTGTGGACTAATAGTCGTCTGTTGAGACGGACTATGTAGCATCTGGGCCAGTGCCTGTGATTTTAATAATCTACTGACCACCCTCTCCAAATCATGGTCAGAAAGCCTGGATGACCTGGAAGATCGGCTCCGATGGCTCCGCTCCGAGAGGAGAGGTGAGGCCGGAGCCGAGAGTATCGGTTCCAAGGAAGGGGACCTGGACCTCTTCCTCGAAGGAACCATCGGAGCCGACGAACCCATCGAACCAGTCGGAGCCGAGGACTTTTCGGCACCGACAGAAGGTCTCGATGCATCGGCTCCAGCCGGAGCTGATACAGACATAAAAGTAACGGTGTCGGAGCCGGTCGGCGCCGACACCGAAGCCTGAGCCACATGGTGGTCGGAGCCAGTCGGAGCCGACACCGATGTGACTGAACCAGTATCGGCACCAATAGCCATCGGTGCCGAAGGTTTATGCAAGCTAGGATCGGCTTCAGCCGGAGCCGATCTTGACTCAGAAAGAGTCGGAACCGAGGCCGCAGGCTTAGACACAGAAGCCTGGGCCTTGGAAGACTTCGAAGTCTTTGTCGGAGCCGACTTAGCCGGAGAGCCCTCCGGCTTAAGAAGACCCCTTAAAATCAATTTATTTCTCCTCTCTGGCTGAAAGAATGACAAATCGCACAGGAGTCCTGCAGGTGGAGAGGTCCCAGGCAATATAAACAAGAAGTGTGACCGTCTGTCAGAGACATCTTCTGACAGCACGAGTCACACTTCTTGAAGCCTGAGACCCTTTCTTTGGACATAGTTGTACACAAGCAGTACACAACAACACAGTCCCAATCAGACAACTAAAGTTATCTAAAATATAGTGACTAACCTCTCACATACACAACCTGACAGGGGGGGGGATGGGAGGGAATGAAGGCCTGACTAAAAGAAGGGGAAGGAAATATAATTTTAGTCAGAAAAGGGCTTAAAACTAAGTAAAATAGAAGGTATTCAAAAGAAAAATGAAAATTTTAAATTTTAGGGGCAAAAAGTAGTAAAATACTAACACTTACCAGGAGCTGGCAAAAGGAGGACCTCATAAGCGAAGCGGCAAACGAGATCTGGGTACTTACCGCCTTGCATCATGGGATATGGGGCTGCCTCGAGCTGGTAAAAGTGACTCTCGAGCTTAGCAAAGTGCCGAGTTGGAGCCAAGGATCGGCTCCAAACCCATCAAGCAAGAATGAAGGCGAGATTGACAACTTAACATCAGTGAAAAGTACTTTAAACACTTACCCCAGCCCCCAAAAGCCATTTAAATAGAAGTTATGTTCTTACCATAACGTTCCATGTTAGTTGTCTTCTTCTCGCCTTCTTCTTGCTGGATGGGTTCGGAGCCGACCTCGGCCCGACTGCCACTCTAAAAGCTCGAGAGTTGGTTCCACCGCTCGAGGCTCCTTATATCCCACAATGCTAGGCGTGAGTTACCTCAGATCTCGTTTGTAAGCTAGGCCCAGCTTATAATAGTAACAGAATAACTATAAACAAAGTCCACCTCTATAAACCAGGGAGAAGAGAAGGGTGACCTACATCCTGATCCAGGAAAATATGCACAGCAGCATATACCTAAAGTAAGAGGTGGTAGAAAGAGAGGTCACAATCAAAACTCCTCTAGGTCTGTCCAGGCCAGGGGAAGGAGGGTGGGGCCTTAAGAAGGCGAGAAGAAGACAACTAACATGGAGCGTTATGGTAAGAACATAACTTCTATATGTTAAGTTGTCTATCTCTTCATTCTTGCTGGATGGGACCGCGTCCTAGCACCTTGTCCCGGGTGGCCTAACGGAACAGACTCTTGAGAACAGTGGAACCAAAGTTAGCTCTATGCCTAGAAGCTAAATCCAACTTATAATGAGAAATGAAAGTGTGAGGAGTAGCCCAAGTAGCCGCTGCACAAATGGTGTCAATAGGCAGTCTGTCTTGGAAGGCTATAGAAGTAGCCAAAGCTCTGGTAGAATGGGCTTTAGGTTTGTTAGGCAGCTTTTGGTGTCTAATTTCATAAACAAGGGAAATCAGAGATGTTAGCCATCTAGATAATGAAACCTTTGAAACTGAAAGTCCCTTTCTGCCTTCTGCATAAGAGACAAACAGCTGGTCAGATTTTCTGAATTGTTTGGTTCTATCCAAATAGTACCTTAACTGACGATGAACATCTAGCCAATGCAATTTCTGTTCAGACCTGTTAGAATATTCTGGAAAAAACACAGGAAGGTCAATGCTTTGATTTAGGTTAGACGCCGAGGCTATCTTAGGTAAAAAGGACGGGTTGGTTCGTAAAGATACCCTGTCCTTATGGAACAACAGATAAGGAGGTCGACAGCTGAGTGCATGAAGTTCCGAAACTCTTCTAGCTGAAGTAATAGCTACCAGAAAGAGTGTCTTCCATGATAGCAATTTTAAAGAACAGGAGGCTGCAGGTTTGAAAGGGGAAAGAATCAAAGAACTAAGAACTAAATTTAGGTCCCAAGGAGGAGGAGGATTTCTTATAGGAGGTCTGAGAAGAAAAACTACCTTCAAAAATGCTTTGCAAAGCTTGTGGGACATTATGGCAGACTCTGAAATGCCCACATGAAAGTTAGAAATAGCTGCCAATTGAACTTTAAGAGTAGATGGAGATGAACCTGCATGGAAGAGTTCAGCTAGAAAATCAAGGACCATTTGGATGGAAGCAGTGAAAGGATCTATGTCTCTTCCTTGAGCCCAATAGGCGAAACGTTTCCACTTACTCAAATAAATCTTTCGAGTGGAAGATTTATGGGAAGCTATCAAAATATCTCGGACAGAGTGAGATATTTCAGGAAGCCTGGCTAAGGTTGGAACTGGAGGAACCAAGCAGTGAGGTTCAGAGAGGGAAGGGAGCGATGAAACTGACCCGACTGATGGATCAAAAGATCTGGAACTAGTTCCAGATGCCAAGGTTGCTCCAACAGAAAATGATGAAGAAAGGGGAACCAAACCTGTCGAGGCCAGTAAGGAGCAATGAGGATCAACAAGGCCTTCTGAGCGATAGCTTTCTGTATCACTTGAGAGATTAGTGGGAAGGGTGGAAATGCATACAGAAGTCCCCGGGGCCAAAGTTGGACTAGAGCGTCTCTGCTGGGTTGGCCTGGTAAAGGGAATAGGGTGAAATAATCTCTGCACTTGCTGTTTTGGGGAGTAGCAAAAAGGTCGCAGCAAGGCTGACCCCACTTGAGAAAAATTTCTCTCACAACAGAGTCTTTCAGAGACCACTCGTGAGGCATGAGGATAGCTCTGCTCAATTTGTCCGCGATTTGATTGGACTTCCCGGGGATGTGCGTTGCTATCAGAAACCGCTGAGAAGAAATTGCCCATTGCCATAGTCTGAGTGCTTCTCGACACAGGGGGTAGGACCTGGTTCCACCTTGTTTGTTGATATACCACACTACAGACATATTGTCCGTCTGGATTGCTATCGTTCCCAAGGGAAGAGAGTCTTGAAGGGCTTGCAACGCTAAAAGCACTGCTCTCATCTCTAGAACATTTATGTGCAAGTGGCATTCGTCTGGTTGCCATGTGCCCTGGACAGTTCTGCCCTGATAATGCCCCCCCCCACCCGATCAGGGAGGCGTCCGTTGTCAGAGTAGCAACCGGAGGGGAAGGGACAAAGGGTCTTCCCAACAAGAGCTGAGGGGAAGACATCCACCACAGAAGATGATTTTTGCATGTTTGCGTAATCATGATGGTGTGGGACATCGGAAGTTGCTGGTATGACCATTGCGTGAAGAGCATCCATTGAAGGATTCTCATGTGGAATCTGGCTAATGGAAGCAGAGGTATGGCAGCCGCCATAATCCCCAACACTTTCAGAACTAACCTGGCTTTGATTCTGTTGCAGCTGAAGAGCAGCGAGACCAGTTTGTGTATGTCTGTTATTCTCTGATCTGTTAGTCTACAGACATGTTGACTGTGTCTAGATTTGCGCCTATGAAGGTAATAGTACGACAAGGCGACAAAACAGACTTTTCGCAATTTATTGAAATGCCTAAATTTTGACAAATGCGAAAGGTGTAGTCCCTGGCCAATAGAAGAAGATGCTCGGTGGGAGCTGTGAGGAGCCAGTCGTCCAAATATGGAAACACCTGGAATCCTTGACGTCTCAGGTGAGAAGCTACCACTGCCATGCATTTGGTAAACACCAGGGGCAGTGGTGAGACCAAAGGGCAGGGCCCTGAATTGAAAATGACTGGTTCCCAGCCTGAAGCGGAGGAATCTTCTGGAGTGTCTGTTCATTTTTATGTGATAGTACGCATCCTGAAGGTCTATAGAGCACATCCAGTTTCCCTTTCCCAATAGGGAAGGATGGACTGCAGCGTGACCATCCGAAATCTTGTTTTCTTGACTGACTTGTTCAAGATACTGAGATCCAAAATTGGTCTCCAGTCCCCTGTTTTCTTTGGAACTAAAAAGAACCTGGAGTAGATTCCGGATCCTTGCTGGTCTGCTGGAACTGGCTGTATTGCTCTTTTGCAAGCAGCTTTGAAATTTCCAAAGCTGCAAGATCCCTTTGAGCGGTGGAACATTTGGAAGGGATTTTTTTGATTGGTTTGGAATGCGAACGAAGGGAATGGAATAGCCTTCGGAAATGATGGACTGTACCCATTTGTCTTGAGTCAGGGATAGCCAGGCTTCTGGGTACAGTGACAATCTTCCCCCGACTGCCTCCGAAGGTGGGCAGTCGGGCAACACCTCAGGGATGCTGAAAGGGCTTATCTGAGAAGGCTTCTCGATTGCCCTGGTTCTGCGGACCCCCCCTGCCTCTAGGGCGACGTCTACCATTGTTGTTTCCCCCTCTGCCTCTGGCGGGGAACCGACTCTGTGCGTCAGGCGAAGTCCCTTGAGATTGTTTGCGGAACCACATTTTTCCACTTTTCTGGCCTTTGGGGTAAGGCCTAGAAGGAGTGGAGAAACGGACTCAGACGGCAGAAAGAGTCTTGCCATCTGTCTCGCACCTAGTCAAGGTTTCTTTCACTTGAGGACCAAAAAGAGATGATCCATCAAACGGGGAATTAGTGAAAGACGTTTTAAAGGGGTCCGCAAAGTTGCATAGCCGCATTCAGGCATGCCTGCGTAAGGCCACACCTGTCCCTGCGGCCCTGCTCGCTCCATCAGCTGCATAAGAGAGGAGGCGCATGGAGGAGTTAGCTATGGAGTTCAGGGTAGCCAGCTGAGTGTTCATCTTGTCCTGAAAACCCGCAGCCGTAGGATCCTTCAACATGTCACTCGCTTCTTTGATCAAGTCCCTTTGAAGACGAGTAAAATGGCATAGGTAATTCAGCGAACGCATAGCAAAGGTCGCTGACGAGAACATCCGCTTGCCGTACCTGTCCATAGACCTAGATTCCTTATTAGGGGGATGAACAGGCACTGAAGGATCAGCTAGTTCCTTCTTGGTGGCAGCAGCTACCACCATAGCATCCACAGAAACACCTTTTGTGAGAAATTGCTTGTCAGTTGGTGCTGTTATAAATTTGGAAGGTCTCCTGGGGGTAGGGTCCACTGAATCAGGAGCCGTCCAGGCCTTCTTTGCAACCACCTGCATGAGGGGATCAAAGGGGGGGGGGACACCCAGGAAGTGGAAGGGCGAGAGCCAAACGCCTCAAGATACACAGATTCATCCTCCGAAGGGTTAAGGGCTGGCCAATTTCCCCTCTGTTTCAGGATCTCTAGGATGTCCGCAAAGGAGACATCTTCAGAAGGGGAATGGGGGGAACCCTCGGAATCCTCTAAATCTGTGTCAGAGGTGACGGACTCAGGTGAGTCTATGTGTTTCCTCTTACACTTTCTCTTCCGAGGGGGCTCTTCTGCCAAATCAGGAGAGGCCTCGGAAGAGGATGAGATCCCCACAGGGGATTCCTGAGGAGCTGGCTCTCTGCGGTCTGGGATGAGGGAGTGAGTCGACTTGACCTGAGGCACCGAAGAGGGAGGGGCGGACGGAGCCGACTGTGGAGTTGAACCAGGTTCCAACACACTCCGCATGACCTCGAGCACCCCTGTCAGGCAGAGCCAGAGGTCCCTGCTCCAAAGCTAAAACCTCCCTCGGCACCGACAGTGATGGCTCCGAGGCCGATGTCGGAGCCGAACTCACCAGCGCCGAAGCTCCGAGAGGGAGAGCAGGGTCGGACAAGGGTCCGATGCCACTCACCCCCTCGGAGCCGACGAGGGAAGTCTGGCGCCGAGATTCTTCTAAGGAAGAAATCGGAGCAGACGATGGAGCCGAAGACATCTGTATCGGCTCCGACGCTACCACAGTCTCGGTTCCGAAACGCCTCGGCTCCGAGCTCAACGGAGTCGGAGGAGGAATATAATGGGGGACAGAGTCAGGCATCGACTGATGAGTCGGGCTCTGAAGCATTTGGGCCAGTGCCTCGGACTTAAGAAGTCGACTCACTACCCTCTGAAGGTCATGGTCCGAAAGCCTCGATGACCTAGAGGAGTGAGATCTATGGCTCCGTTCAGACAGCAAGGGAGATGCTGGAGCCGAATGAACGGAGCCAAGGCGGTGACCTGGACCTCTTTCTAGATGTCGGTTCGAAGGTCTAGCGGAACCGACAAAGGAATTTCAATACCTCGGCTCCAGCCGGAGCCGAGAAACCACAGAAACTACAGTCTGAGACTCATCGGCTCCAGTCGGAGCCGATGTAGATGGAGGTTTGAAGCCTTAGGCCTCGGCTCAGATGCTGGAGCCGAAGACCTAGAAGCCTTGGAGGGTTTTCCAAGGAACAGAAAGGGAACCCTCAGGCTTAAGTAAACCTCTTAAAATAAGTTTATTTTTCTTTCCTGCAGGACTCTGGGGCTGAAGCCATGGCAAACAGCACAAGAGTCCTGCAGGGGTAAAGGTCCCAGGCAGAACACAAAAGAAGTGTGACCGCCTGACAGAGACATTTCCTGACAGCACGAGCCACACAACTTGAAGCCTGAGACCTTCGATTCATGGACATAACAAGGAACAAGTGTAACCACACACAAACACAAGCACACCGATTACACTTAAAAACTAAAAATAGAAATTAAACTAAGAATTTAGTTGTTCAATGTATAAATTCCTACAAAAACACACACACTCCAAGGGAATGGGAGGCCCGAAGGCCTAAGGGAAGAACTATAAGTTCTTAGGTAAAAATTAAAGAAAAACTAGAATAAAGGGATAATAGACCTTAAAGGTAAGGGGAAACTGTATGGAAAAACTAAATTAAAGGGTTTAAACTCAACTTTTTAAAACTAGTTCCTACACTAACCTGAAGCCGGTGAAGCAACACGTCTCGATAGCTGTAGCGGCAAACGAGATCTGAGGTAACTCACGCCTAGCATTGTGGGATATAAGGGGAGCCTCGAGCCGGTGGAACCAACTCTCGAGCTTTTAGAGTGGCCGAGTCGGAGCCGAGGTCGGCTTCGAACCCATCCAGCAAGAATGAAGGCGAGATAGACAACTTAACATCACAAGTTTTAATCAGAAAAAAAAAACAAATAAAAATTTATTTTTAACTTTTTTCCACCAAAGTAAAAAGTGACATAGTCGTGTGACGGTCCATAAAACATTTTCCTAGCTTAATTTAATTTCACAAAAAAAGTAGCTTTTTATGATAAAAAAATATTAACGTGGAAGGATTTTCCCCAAAGGGAACTTGTCTGCCAAGCAATAAAGGACCATTAACCCACCACCGACCATCAATCCTTGAAAGCCCAAAGGGAGTGCTCTTCAAAGGCAGGAAATCTCTGAAGGTCTTGGAGCTCAAACTATTGATTTTCTTCAGCTTTGCTTGAGCTGCCAATGGTGGGCTTATAAAAGGTATCCTTAAGTACTGGAAGATGGCTAGCTGTTATATCCCATGCAGAGTATAACCCCGTATAGCTAAGGCTACTACAGCAGTGATCAAATGATGAACATCTAATGATGTTGGCATAGTAGTTAAGGCTGCTATTTAATGTGTCGACAGTGCAAGGTTTGAAACTCCCCCTTTCACTTTTATATTTTTTATTATTATTTTCAAATACCTGTATAATGTGTGTGATGTTTGACAGTGAAAAGTCATAGCCAAACATGTCAAAGCAAAAAAGTACAGTTGTGTACACTTACCATGAATGTAGATGTTCGAGTGTATTCACTGTTGCAGTCATCACATTTGCATTATCTGCTTGCAGGTAGCCCTCAGTCGGCCTGATTTTCAAAGTCTTGGGTCCTGCGTCGGTTGCTATCTCATTTTCCATGACGTCAGGGGTATAAAGCATGCAGAGGACGCCATTACATCAGTTTTTCTTGTCCCAGATGTCAGGTGCCCCCATAATGGGAAGCAATTATATACAAGGTTACACCTCCAACAAAAAAGCAAATACACCAGAAAGCTTTAAGCACAGTAAACAAGAACAGAGGTACAGTCAATAGAAGTCAGGGGGCTGGAGAAAGGGTAACCAGGACTGCAACAGGGAATACACTCGAACATCTTAATTTATGGTAAGTGTACACAACTGTACTATGTTCTTCGTGTTTCACTGTTGCAGTCATCACATTTGGGTAGATTCCCAAAGCTAAGGATGGGAGGAGGAAATTAGATAGCATTAGGACCAGCTATAAGGCCCTGCAAGACTGCAGTGGCAAAGCCAGCTCTGGATTTAAAAAAATTGGCAAGTGGTAATGCTTGGGGAAGGTATGTACAAAACTTCAGGTAGCAGCTTCTAGGATGCCCCTGGAAGGGACACCTCTGAAAAAGGCTGTAGAGGAGGATGCAGCCCTGGTGGAATGTGGTCTTGTCCGCTGTGGGGTAGATTTTCTATAGTGCTTTTAGCAGAAATGAATGCAATGGCCTATCCACTTAGAAATGGTTTACTTTGAAATGGCCTTCCGCTCTGCCCCTGCAGCAAATGCAACCAGCAGCTAATCAAATTTCCTGAGAGGCTTAGTCCTGTCCAAGTAAAATCTAAGTTGTCTGTGCACGTCCAAGGAGTGCAGTATTCCTTCCCCTTTGTTCTGTGGATTAGAAAAGAAGGTCCTGAGAGACACCCTGAAAGATGATGAAAGGCTCCACTGCCATGAGTGCCTGTAATTACGACACCCTTCTTGCTGAAGTGATGGTTAGAAGGAAGACTGTTTTCCAAGAAAGGACTTTCAACTCTGCATTTGCAGCTGGCTCAAAGGGAGGTAGAGTGAGCTTTTCTAATAAAAAGTTAAGGTCCCGGTCTGGAGTAGGGGCTCTCTTGGGTGGTCTTAAGTTTTTGGCCCCTTTGAGGTATTGCTTCGGTAGTGGATGGGAGAAGAGGTGTGACTCTGTATTGTAATGTGTTGAAATGGCTGAGGCATGAATTTTGATGGAAGAAAAGGAAAGGCCCTTGTGAAGCATCTCAGTTAAGTATTGAAGAATATGAGGTAAATTGGGCACAGTTGTGCCCATTCCCCGAATTTGGCTCCAGGAACAGAATCTTTTCCATTTTGCAGCATAGCATTTTCTAGTACTAGGCCCTCCTTGCCTCCAGAATGACATCCATCACTTGCTTCCTGAGGGATGGTAACAGAGAGATCAGATAATTAGCCAGGCTGCAAGGTTCAGGGTTTGAAGCTGTAGGTTCAGAATCTGGCCCTCCTGCTGGGACAGCAGGGCAGGGGTCTGAAGCAGGTGCCATGGTGCCAGCAGTGACACACTGCGCAAGAGGGGGTACCATTGCTGGCGTGGCCATTCTGGTGCAATCAGTACTGTCCTTGGTTTGTCTTGTTTGATCTTTAGTAGCACTTTGGAGAGGAGAGGCAAAGGGGGAAAGGCATAAACTGATAGGTTTTTCCAGGTGAAGGACAGGGCATCCACTTTCCAAGCTTGTTTGTGGGGAGTCCTTATGTAGAATTTGTCCAATTGGTAGTTCTGAGGGGAGGCAAACAAGTCTATCTCTGGGCTCCTCCATTTGTTTCTCAACATGTTGAATATATTTGGGTCCAGTTTCCACTCATTAGCTTTCCTGGCAGGAACTGAGCTTGTAGGTGCACTTGTTAGCTCAAGGCTGTGTTCCACAGAGCCATGGCTAGTCTGCAGAGAGGGTATGAGTGGGTTCCCCCTGCTTGTTTATGTATCACATAACAGTGGTGTTGTCCGTCTTTACCATTAATTGTCCTGGAAGAATGTGGTCCTTGAAGGCTGTCAGAGCATTCTGTACAGCTAACATTTCTTTTTGACTGACATGCAGGTGCATTTGACTTGGGTTCCATTTGCCCTGAATGCACTGCCCTGCCAAGTGAGCCCCCTCATGCATAGTCTGCTGTTAGGGTATGGGCAGCAGGGGGTAGAGTGAATGGCAGTCCCTTGTTTTGGTGGCAGGCCTCTGCCCACCAAAGGAACTCTATCTTTAGATAACGTATGATAGGAATCATTGATTCTGGATCCTGAGAATGTTGACACCATAGGCTTTTTAGATACCATTGTAGTTTCCTCATATGCAATCTTGCATATGGAATTAGTAGAATGCAAGAGGCCATGAACCCCAGGGCCTGCAGTATTTTCCTTGCAGATAGCTGGGTCTATGTGGCCAGTAGTTTGAAGTAGGCTGTCAAATGAACTTGTTTCTCTGGCATGAGGTAGGCCATCTGGGAAGTTGTATTTAAGCTTGCTCGCTGGAATACAATTTGTTGGTAGGGTACAAGATGTGATTTCTTTCCGTTTATAGTGTACCCCAGCGAAGTTAGTAATTTCTTTACAAATGCCAGATGATTTAATAGCATGTCCTGGCTTTCTGCCTGACTTAGACAATCGTCCAGGTAAGGGTATATTTGAATATTTCTTTGCCTGCAAAATGCAATGACTAGAGCTAGGGACTTTGTGAATACCATGGGTGCAGTAGATAAGCCAAAGGGCAGTGCAGAGAACTGACAGTGCATATAGCCTGCTCTGAAGCATAGGTATCTTCTGCATGATTCCCTTTACTGGGATGTGCAGGTAGGCTTCCTTTAAATCCAGTGTTGCCAACCAGGCATTTTTGCCTAGCATGGGAAGCAGCTGATGAAGAGTTAGCATTTTGAATTTTGGGATTACCAAAAAGGTGTTTAGGATAGACAGGTCCAGGATAGGACACCAGGAATTGTCTTTTCTGGGTACCAGGAAAAGTCTTGAGTAGAAACCTTGCCCCCCATTCTTCTTCTTCTGGGACAAGTTGAATAGCCCTGATGCTTAGAAGAGAGAAAACTTACTTTTGAGCCTCTGCCCACTGATTTGGGGGTAGGTCTGGCCAACCGTTTGGGGGTTGGTAAGGAGTGGAAGTGGAATCTGTATCCTTGGGAAACTATATTTAAAACCCATTTGTCCTGGGTAATGAGTTCCCAATTTTTTGCATGCAGGGTGATATTTCCCCCTAAAGGAACAGTCAGTTGAGCAGGGCTTGGAAGGTTTAAAGTTAAGTCATTGAGACAGTTTACCATAGGGGGGAGTCTTACTACTCCCTGCTTTGGAAGTCTGAGCCCCCACTGTTTAGCCCTGCGAGTACCTTGGGACTGAAGCCTGCGTGTTTCTGCTGGTTCTGGGTTTGTATTGAGAAGGCCTGGAAGAGGCAGGAAAGGACCAATTCTTAGAGGGCCAATGCCTACTAAATCTGGGAGGCTGTACTTGCAGGAAATCTTTAACAGTTTGCATAGATTTAGCTTTTTCCTCCATCTTTTTAAGTACTACTTCTGCTTTGCTGCCAAACAGGCGGTCTTGGTTTAAGGGAGCAGCCAGTAATTTAGCTTTAACATGATCTGACAAAGATTGCTCTTTAAGCCAAGCATGCCTACTAAGTAGAGACCCAGTGACAGCAGCCCTGCAAGATGCCTCTAATGAATCAAAACCACACTGCAAAGTATGTTTTCCAATTTGTTCAGCAGAATGCATTAAATCCTGTAATTCTTTATTTCCAGCACAGTCAAGAATCAACATTTTCTGTTCAAGCAATCCAATAATATGCTGCTGATACTGTAACATATGAAATGTACAGTTGTGTACACTTAACATAAATGTAGATGTTCGAGTGTATTCACTGTTGCAGTTATTACATTTGGGTTATCTGCTTGCAGGTAGCCCTCAGTCGGCCTGATTAACAAAGTCTTGGGTCCTGCGTCAGCTGCTGTCTCTTCTTCCATGACATCAGATCATCAGGGGTATAAAACATGAAGCCAACATCCTTGCATCAGGTTTTCTTGCTCCAGATGTCAGGTGCCCCCTAATGGGAAGCAATTAAATCTATAAACATACAAGGTTATACCTCCAACAAAAAAGCAAATATACCAAAACGCTTTAAGCTTTGAAAAGGAGAGAAGAGGTATAGCCAAACGAAGTCAGGGGGCTGGAGGGAGGGTAACCAGGATTGCAACAGTGAATACACTCGAACATCTACATTTATGGTAAGTGTACACAATTGTACTATGTTCTTTGTGTTTCACTTTTGCAGTCATTACATTTGGTAGATTCCCAAAGTTAAGGATGGAAGGAGGAATTTAGATAGCATTAGGACCAGCTATAAGGCCCTGCAAAACTGCAGAAAATTGGCAAATGGTAATGCTAGGTGAAAGTATGTACAGAACTCCAGATAGCAGCTTCTAGGATATCCCTGGTAGGTACGCCTCTGAGAAAGGCTGTAGAGGCAGATGCAGCCCTGGTCGAGTGGGATCTGATCCCCTGTGGGATAGGTTTTCCATGGTGCTTATAGCAGAAGTGAATGCAATGGCCTATCCATTTGGAGATGGTTCGCTTTGAAATAGCCTTCCCCTATGTCCCTGCAGCAAATGCCACCAGCAGTTGTTCAGATTTCCTTTGAGGTTTAGACCTGTCCAAGTAGAATCTAAGTTGTCTGTGCACACCTGAGTGCAGTATCAGTTCCCCTTTCTTCTGTGGATTAGGAAAGAAGGTAGGCAAATGAATGGACTGATTAAAGGCCACACTGGATACCACGTTTGGCATGAAAGAGGGACTGGTCCTGAGGGACACCTTGTCCGCATGAAATATGATGAAAGGCTCCACTGCCATAAGGGCCTGTAATTCAGATACCCTTCTTGCTGAAGTGATGGCTAAAAGGGAAGTTGTTTTCCAAGAAAGGAATTTTAAATCTGCAGTAGCAGCTGGCTCGAAAGGAGGAAGTGTGAGTTTCTCCAATAGAAAGTTAAGGTCCCAGGCAGGAGTTGGAGCTCTCCTGGGTGGTCTTAAATTTTTGACCCCTCTGAAGAACTGTTTGAGCAGTGGAAGAGAGAAGAGGGGAGGTTCTGTGTTATAATGAGCTGAAATGGCTGAGGCATGAATTTTTATTGAGGAAAAAGATAGGCCCTTGTGTAGCATCTCAGTTAAGTATTGTAAAATCTGAGTTAAATTGGGCACTACTGTGCTCATCCCTTGAGATTGGTTCCAGGCACAGAATCTTTTCCATTTTTCAGCATAAGATTTTCTAGTACTAGGTCTCATTGCCTCTAAAATGATATTCATCACTGGTTTACTGAGGAATGGTAAAGGAGAGCTTAGGTAATTAGCCAGGCTGCTAGGTTCAGTGTTTGAAGCTGAGGGTGCAGAATCTGGTTCTCCCGCTGAGACAGCAGGGTAGGAGTCTGAGCAGGTGCCATGGGGCCAACAGTGACACGCTGTGCAGAAGGGGGTACCAGTGTTGGTATGGCCAGGCTGGTGCAATCAAAATCATCCTTGGTTTGTTTTGTTTGATCTTTAGAAATACTTTGGACAGCAGAGGCAGAGGAGGAAAGGCATAAACTGATAGATTTTTCCAGCTGAAGGACAGAGCATCCACTTTCCAAGCTTGTCTGTGGGGAGTCCTTGCACAATATTTTTCCAATTGATAGTTCTGGGGGGAGGCAAACAGGTCTACATCTGGGCTCCCCCCATTTGCTTGTCAACATGTTGAAAACCCTTGGTTCCAGTTTCCACTCGTGTGGGTCCATGAGGGTTCTACTTAGTCCATCTGCTAGTGTATTTAGTTTTCCTGGCAGGAATTGAGCTTGTAGATGTACTTGTTAGTTCAAGGCTGTGTTCCACAATGCCATGGCTAGTCTGCAGAGGGGGGGGTAGGAATGTGTATCCCCCTGCTTCTTTATGTACCACATAACAGTGGTGTTCTCAGTCTTCACCATTAATTGTCCTGGAAGAATGTGGTCCTTGAAGGCCATCAGAGCATTCTGTACAGCTAACATTTCTTCATGATTGATGTGAAGATGCATTTGAATTGGGTTCCATTTGCCCTGAATGCACTTCCCTGCCAGGTGCATCCCCCCATGCATGGTCTGATGCGTCTGCTGTTAGGGTTTGGGCGGCAGGGGGTAGTGTGAATGGTAGTCTCTTGTTTTGGTGGCAGGTCTCTGCCCACCAAAGGAACTCTAGGCGTAGACAAGGAATGATAGGAATCATTGCTTCTATATCCTGATAATGTTGACACCATAGGCTTTTTAGATACCACTGTAGTTTCCTCATATGCAGTCTTGCATATGGAATTAGAAGAATGCAGGAGGTCATGAACCCCAAGGCTTGTAGTATTTGCCTTGTAGATAGCAGGGTTTTTGTGACCACTTGTTTGAAGTAGGCTGTCAAGTGAATTTGTTTCTCTGGCGTGAGGAAAGCCATCTGGGAAGTTGTATTCAAGCTTGCTCCAGGAATATAATTTGTTGACAGGGCACCAGGTGTGATTTCTTTTCATTTATGGTGTACCCCAAACAAGTTAGCACTCTCTGTACAAAAGCCAGATGATTCAAAAGTATGTCCTGGTTTTCTGCCTGAATTAGACAATCGTCCAGGTATTGGTACATTTGAATATTTCTTTGCCTGCAAAATGCAATGACTGGAGCTAGGCACTTTGTGAATACCCTGGGTGCAGTAGACAAGCCAAAGGGCAGTGCAGAGAACTGATAATGCATGTAGCCTGCTTTGAAGCGTAGGTATCTTCTGCAAGATTCCCTGATTGGGATGTGCAGGTATGCTTTCTTTAAATTTAGTGTTGCCAACCAGACATCTTTGCTTAACATAAGAAGCAACTGGTTAAGTCAACATCATGAATTTTGGAATCACCAAAAAAGGTGTTTAGAGTAGGCAGGTCCAGGATAGGATGCCATAAATTGTCTTTTCTGGGTACCAGGAAAAATCTTCAGTAGAAACCTTGTCCCTTTTTCTCTTCTGGTACCAACTGAACAGCCCCTATGCTTAAGAGAGAGCGTACTTGCTTTTGACCTCTGCCCACTGCTTTGGAGGTAGATCTGGCCAACCGCTTGGAGTTGGTGACGTGTGGAAGTGAAATTTGTATCCTTGGGACACTATATTTAAAACCCATTTGTCCCGGATAATGAGTCCCCAGTTCTTTGCATGAAGTGCAATCTGTCCCCCCAAAGGGGCAGTCAGTTGAGAAGTGCTTGGAAGTTTTAAAAAGAAGTCACTGAGGCAGTTTCCATAGGGGGGAGTTTTATTACTCCCAAATTTGGAAGTGGAGACCCCCCCCCCACTGCTTAGTCCTGTGCGTCCCCTGGGACTGCAGCCTGGGTGCTCTGCTGGATCTAGGTTTGGACTGAGAAGGTCTGGAAGAGGCAGGAGAGGACCAATTCTTAGAAGACCAATGCCTACTAAATCTTGGAGGTTGTACTTGTAAAAAGTCTTTAACAGTTTGCATAGATTTAGCTTTTTCCTCCATCTTTTTAAGAACTTCTTCTGCCTCGATGCCAAACAGGTGGCCCTGATTTAAGGGAGCATCCAGTAATTTCGCTTTAACATGCTGCTCTGGCAAGGATTGCTCCTTAAGCCAAGCATGCCTTCTAAGTACAGACCCAGTTACCGCAGCCCTGCAAGATGCCTCTAGTGAATCAAAACCACATTGCAATGTATGTTTACCAACTTGTTCAACAGAATGCATAAAATCCTGTAAATCCTAATTTTCAGCACAATCAGGAATCAACATAATTTTCTGTTTAAACAATCCAATAATATGCAGCTGATACTTTAACATATGAAACTGGCAATTCAAGGCCCTAATGGCCAAAGTTGCAGAAGTGTATACCTTCTTACCCCATCTATCCAGCACCCTGGTCTCTATCAAAGGAGGTAGGATTTTTGGCAGTAGTAGCTTTAATGCCCTTGGGACCCTGTGAAATGGTTTCAGGATCCGCAGTAGGATTTTTGTAAAGGAACTTGTGAGAGTCAGTAACCCTGTAATATCCATCAGGTTTTTTGGAAGCAGGAAGTAGAGAGTCAGGTGACATGCTAGATTCCGAAAAGGCATCATCAACAATGTCAAGTACAGGAGGTATAGCTAAAGGCCTGTGCTGGGGCAAGAGTAAGAAATCCCTAAGCCTCTTTTTAGAATAAGAGAAATCCTGACTTTCCCAACAAAAAAACTCCCTAAAAGTATGCAGAGTCCTCAGCAGCAAAATCCTCATAGGTAGATAAGGGTAAATCCTGGTCATCAGAGAAAACAGAAATTTCAGAATCCTGTTCAGAAGTATCATAAGCAAACTCAGTCCTAGGTCTCTTAGAGGGGGAAGGTTGGCTTCCACTGATTAAAATAATAAGGTCTTCAGTCATTCTTATCATTTTTTCTTTATGCATAGAGGTCTGACCATGCGGTCTGGGCGTCAGTTTTCTAGGCATGGTTTGAGTTTTAGGCCTTGAAGAAGAAGATGGCGCCGGTTTAATATGCAAGTCAGTAGGCCTGAATACACCCTCAGAAGCCGGTGCCTGCACAGCGGCTCCGGACCCATCCAAGGTAGCGACAACTGCAGGTTCCACAGTTGAAGCATCTTGCGGCATACCGGACTCTGAATGGGTCTCAGTAGAGGCCTGCAAATCTGAAGTAGCGGGTATCAGGGGCTGCGAAAGCACCTCACTGAGTACAGGCAAACTGGGCGGCCTGTCTCTGTATCTTTGCGTTTTTTCAGAATGTCGGTAGTTGGATGGCTTACCAAAGACATATCAGTATAATTGAATTGAGCACCAAAAAATTTAGAAGCACAAATATACCGATGATGGATCGTCCTTGGTTTAAATAAGGCACAAAACCGACAGCGAGGTACATCGTGGTCAGGGCCTAGGCAAGGAATACAGTACGAATGAAAATCTTTATGAGGTATTTGCTTTCCACAAGAAATGCAATTATTTACTTTTACTGACATCGGTTTAGCGCAAGAAAAAGTTTCCCCAATGGGGTACTTAGCTTTTAGTTGAAGACTTTGGTTCTGAAACTCGAAAACGAAAATTTCAGGAGTTGGCCGACCGGCACTTGGTAACTGCTTCTGCTTCAGGCACCGCACAGCGAGAAAGACTGATGCAATGACGTCGGCTGCATGTTTTATACCCCTGACGACCTGATGTCATGGAAGAAGAGACAGCAACCAATGCAGGACCCAAGACTTTGTTAATCAGGCCGACTGAGGGCTACCTGCAAGCAGATAACCCAAATGTAATGACTGCAACAGTGAAACACGAAGAACATCTGGCAGTTTAAGCCCCTAATGACCAAAGTTGCAGAAGTGTATACCTTCTTACCCCATCTATCTAGGGCCATGGAATCTCTATCAGAGGGTGTAGGATTTTTGGCAGTAGTAGCCTTAATGCACTTGGGTCCCTGTGAAATGGTCTCAGGATCCGCAGTAAGATTTTTAAAAAGGAACTTGTGAGAGTCAGGTACCCTGCAATACCTATCAGGTTTTCTGAGAGCAGGAGGTAAAGTGTCAGGGGCCAGGCTAGATTCCGAGAAGGCATCATCTACAATGTCCAGTACAGGAGGGATAGCTAAAGGCCTGTGTTGAGGCAAGAGTAAGAATTCCCTAAGCATCTTTTTGGGAGTCGGAGTAATCCTGGCTTTCCCAGTGGAAATGCATCAGTTTTCTAGGCATGGATCGAGTTTTAGACCTTGAAGAAAAAGATGGCGTTGGTTTAATATGCAAGTCAGTAGGCCTGAATACACCCTCAGAAGCCGGTGCCTGCACAGCGGCTCCGGACCCATCCAAGGCAGAGACATCTGCAGGTTCCACAGTCGAGGAAGCATCTCGCGGCATACTAGACTCCGAATGGGTTTCAGTAGAGGCCTGTGAATCTGAAGTAGTGGGTATCAGGGGCTGCAAAAGCGCCTCACTGAGTACCAGCGAACTGATGACTAGTTTAGGAGAAGCATCGTCGGCAGCTTTGGACCTATGCAGTCTGTCTCTGTCTTTATCTTTACATTTTTTTCAGAATGTCTGTAGTCAGGTGGCTTACCGAAGCCATTTCTGGATAACTGAACAGAGTACCAAAATATTTAGATGCGAAAATGAACAGATGACGAATAGTATGAGGTTTGAAAAAGGCACAAAACCGACAGTGAGGTAAGTCGTGGTCTGGGCCTAAGCAAGGAATGCAGTATGAATGAAAATCTTTATGAGGTATTTGCTTTCCACAAGAAATACAATTGTTAACTTTTGCTGACATTGGTTTAGAGCAAGAAAAAGGATCCCCAACGGGGTACTTAGCTTAGTTGAAGACTTCGGATCTGAAACTCAAAAACAAAAATTTCAGGAGTCTGCCAACTGGCACTTGCGAACTGCTTCTGCTTCAGGCACCGCACAGCAAGAAAGACTGCATGCTTTATACCCCTGACTACCTGACATCATGGAAGATGCGACAGCAACCAACGCAGGACCCAAGACTTTGATAATCAGGCTGACTGATGGCTACCTGCAAGCAGATAACCCAAATGTGATGACTGCAACAGTGAAACATGAAGAACATCTGCAAGAACCAGCCAAGCTACAGTCTTCACAGTGTAATACTTACACCTCTTGTAATGCAGGCCCATGGGTTATATGCAATTATACAATGACTGGCCATTAATACTCCAAAATGAGCATGCTGACTGGTCAGCCCAGTCAGTGCGCCCATTGTAAATCTGAGCATATACCAACCGAAAAAGGTCCGGTCGCCCGGACTTTTTTCCATTGGTATACACTAACTTAACTTTTTTTTTTTTTTTTACAAAACAAAATAACATAGCAGGGAGACAGGGCAGAGAAAATACTAAAAAAGTCAGATACGTTATTCAAAAAGTACAGTTTTGTACCTACCATAAATGTAGATGTTCGAGTGTAAACACTACTGCAGTCAGGCGGTCCCGTAGTCAGCCAGAGTTCCAAAGTCTTGGTCCGGCGTCGGTTGCTGTTGCCTCCTCCCTGACGTCAGTGCGACAGGGATATACAAGATGCAGCCAACGCCATTTTCTTCAGTTTTTCTTGCCCCATATGTCAGGTGCCCCCAAATAGGTAGGCAATATAAATTGCCAGTAAAAAAAATACAAAAGAAAAGCAAACAACCATTTTTAGTTACCAGCAAATACTCCCCATAGGTAATAAAGGGTATATGCCCTAGGTAAATACCAGAAAGTAAGAGGGGAAGGAGGGAGGGTAACCTGTACTGCAGCAGTGTTTACACTCGAACATCTACATTTATGGTGGGTACAGAACTGTACTATGTTCATCGTGTTACACTGCTGCAGTCATTACACTTGGGTGGAATCCCAAAGCTGAGGTAGGGAGGCTGGATCTATAAGGCATTAGGGGTGGTTATAAGGCCCTGCAGTAACAGCAGTGGCGAAGCCAGCTCTGGATTTGGAGTATAAAGGCAAATGGTAATGTTTGGTGAAGGTATGCACAGAACTCCATGTTGCTGCTTCCAAAATATCCTTGGTAAGTACTCCTCTGAGGTAGGCAGTTGAAGTGGCTGTTGCCCTGGTGGAGTGAGATCTAATGCTGCTAGTTACAGGTTTCCCATGGTGGGTATAGCAGAAACGTATACAGTGTCCTATCCATTTTGAAATAGTCTGCTTTGAAATGGCTTTTCCCTGTGCTCCTGCAGCGTATGCTACCAATAATTGTTCAGATTTTCTGAAAGCTTTGGTTTTGTCCAAGTAGAAGCGCAACTGTCTGTGAATGTCCAAAGAATGTAGTAGTCTCTCCCCTTTGTTCTGTGGTTTTGGATAAAAAGTTGGCAAGTGAATAGTTTGGTCTAGAGCCACATTCGACACCACCTTTGACATAAACGTAGGGTTGGTTCTTAAAAACACCCTGTCCTGGTGGAAGATGAGGAAAGGTTCCACTGCCATTAGTGCCTGTAATTCTGAAACTCTTCGTGCTGATGTTATTGCCAGTAGCAGAGCAGTTTTCCAAGAGATGTATTTTGATTCTGCTGTGTTAGCTGGCTCAAAAGGAGGTAACGTTAATTTTTCCAAAACAAAATTCAGGTCCCAAGTGGGTGTTGGTGCTCTATGGGGCGGTCTTATGTTTTTAGCCCCTCTGAGGTATTGTTTGAGCAAAGGATTAGAAAAAATTGGTGGATCCGTGTTATAATGAGCTGAGATAGCTGAGGCGTGGATCTTGATGGATGAAAAGGAGAGGCCCTTGTCCAGCATCTCAGTTAAGTATTGCAGTATCTGAGGAATGTTTGGGATTAGAGGGTCAAGGCTGTGCGCTTGGTTCCAGGCACAGAATCTCTTCCATTTGTCCGAGTATACTTTCCTGGTGCTAGGCCTTCTGGCCTCCAGAATGACATCCATAACAGCTTTGGAGAGAGGCATTGCTTGCTTGACTAAGGAATTTTCCATGCAGCTAGATTTAAGGTCTTTAGCTGGCTGTGAAGTATCTGATTGTTGTGCTGAGTCAGCGACTGTGGAATTTGTGGCAAAATCCAGGGTGGTTCTTGTGTTAAGTTCCTTAAGATTGGGTACCAGTGCTGGTGTGGCCAGTCTGGTGCAATCAGGATCATTTTTGGCTCTTCCTGTCTGGCTTTTATGAGTACCTTTGGAAGGAGAGGTAAAGGGGGGAAAGCGTTTACTTGTAGTTTTTTCCAGCTGAATGAGAGGGCATCTACTTTCCATGCTTGTGGATGGTAGCTCCTTGTGCAGAATTTCTGTAATTGGCAGTTCTTTGGGGTAGCAAACAGATCTATGTCCGGGCTCCACCATTTTTGTGTTATCATTCTGAATATTTGTGGGTTCAGTTCCCATTCGTGTGGGTCCATAATGTTTCTGCTTAGGTCATCTGCCAGTGTGTTTTTCTCTCCTGGCAGGAATTGTGCTTGCAGATGAACTTGGTAGTTTAGAGCTGTGTTCCACAAGGTCATGGCTTGTCTGCAGAGAGGGTAGGAGTGTGTGCCCCTTGCTTGTTTATGTACCACATAACTGTGGTGTTGTCTGTCTTTAATAGTAATTGTCCTGGATGCAGTAGGTCCTTGAAAGCTATAATAGCATTTTGTAGAGCTAGTATCTCTTTTTGATTGATGTGGAGATGTTTTTGCTCTGTGGGCCACTCACCCTGGATATATTTTCCTGCCATGTGTGCTCCCCAGGCGTTATCCGATGCATCTGTTGTCAGTGTCTGCCTGGCTGTGGATTGAGTGAAAGGCTGTCCCTTGTTGAGGTGACAAGCTTGTGCCCACCATCGAAGCTCCTGTTGCAGGCAAGGAATTAGTGGTGCAACTGTTTCCAAACTTTGACAGTGTTGAGACCATACACTCTTTAGGTACCATTGTAGTTTCCTCATATACAGTCTGGCATATGGACTTAGTAGTATGCAAGATGCCATGTAGCCCAAGGCCTGCAGAATTTTTCTTGCAGGGAGTTGGGTCTTTGTTGCCATTAATTGAAAATATTGAGTCAGTTGTCCTTGCTTGTCTGGCATGCGATAAGCCATCTGGGCCTTTGTGTTCAAGCTGGCACCCAGGAATATTATCTGTTGTGAGGGCACTAGTTTTGATTTCTTTTCATTTACTGTGTACCCCAGGCAACTTAATAACTTTTTTACGTACGCCAGATGCTTTAGTAGAATGTCCTTGCTCTCTGCTTGAATCAGTCGTCCAGGTATGGATAAATCTGAATTCCTTTATGTCTGCAAAATGCATTTACTGGTGCACAGGCACTTTGTGAAGACCCTGGGCGCAGTAGATAAGCCAATGGGCAGTGCAGAGAATTGACAATGCATTGAACCAGCAAGAAATCTGAGGTATCTTCTGCAATTTTGTCCAATAGGGACATGCAGGTATGCCTCTTTGAGGTCCAAAGTCACGAGCCAAGCTTTCTTGCCCAGCATGGGAAGAAGCTGCTGTAGTGTCAACATCTTGAATTTCGGAACATCCAGGTAAGTGTTTAGTGTAGAAAGGTCCAGAATGGGTCTCCAGGCTTTGTCCTTTCTGGGAACCAGAAAGAGTCTTGAGTAAAATCCTTGTCCTTGTTCCTGTGGTGGTACCTTTTGAATAGCTCTCATGTCCATGAGTGCTGTAATTTGTTTTTCAGCCTCTGCCCATTGATTTGGTGGCAGATTTGGCATTCCTTTTAGCCTTGGAAGGGTGTGGAAATGGAATCTGTAACCTTGAGATACAATGTTGAGAACCTATTTGTCTTTGGTGATGCAATGCCAGTTGTGATAGACAAGTGCCAGTTTTCCTCCTAAGGGGGCTGCCAAGAGAGAGCGGTTTGGCAGCTGTAGTGGAAAGTCATTGAGGCTGTTTTTTATAAGGTTCAGGGCTGTCTTCCCCTTCGTTTTGGCCTGGTGTGCCCCACTGTCGAGGCCTGTAAGGGCCTTGCATCTGACCTCTACCTCTTGGACGTCTGTATCTGCCCCTTTGAGGTCTATCTGTGACTGGAAAAGACCAATTCTTTGTTGGTCAATTTCTGATAAAACAAGGAGGCTGAACCTGTAAGAAATCTTTCACCGTTTGCATAGATTTTGCCTTATCCTCCATTTTCTTTAATACCTCCTCTGCCTTAACTCCAAACAGCACATCCCGCTGCAAAGGTGCATCCAATAATTTGACCTTAACATGATCTGGTAACGTATGTTCTTTTAACCAAGCATGCCTTCTAATGACAGAGCTTGTAACTGCTGCTCTACAGGAGGCCTCTAAGGAATCAAACCCACATTGCAAAGTATGTTTTCCTACTTGTTTAGCTGCATGCAATAAATCCTGCATTTCTTTTAAGATAGGAGGATCTGAATCTGGAAGCATCTTTTGTTTCAACTGAGGCATCAAAAATTGCTGATATTTTAGCATGTGAAACTGACAATTCAAGGCTCTCATTGCTAAAGTTGCAGACTTAAATACCTTCTTTCCCCATCTGTCTAATGCTCTGGAATCTCTGTCAGAGGGAACTGGGTTTTTTGCTGATGAGGCCTTAATCCCGTTGGGTCCCTGAGAAATAGTTTCAGGGTCAGCAACAGGGCTTTTGTACAGAAATTTGTGAGAGTCAGGGACTCTGTAATATCTTATCAGGTTTAACTGGAGCTGGGGGTAAGGAGTCAGGGTTCAAACTGGATTCAGTGTACACATCATCCACAATGTCTAAAACTGGTGGGAAAGCAAGGGGTCTGTGTTGGGGCAATAAAAGGAAGTCTCGGAATCTTTTCTTGGATTCTGAGTAATCCTGGCCTTCCCAATGGAAATGCTCTCTCACGGTATGTAAGGTCTCCCCAAAGGAGTAATCCTCAGGTGGAGAGACTGATGGAATTGATTACTCAGCATCAGAATCCTCATAAGGGGGTAAAGAATATCCTAGGTCCGAGGAAATGCCAGAGGAAATAGACACTTGGTCAGAAGATTCATAGTCTGCATCCTGCCTGGGCCTTTTATCAGGAGGGGGATGGGACCCCCTGATCAGGGTGATTAGGTCCTCGGACATTTTTAGCATTTGTTTCTTAGGCATAGAAGCCTGTCCTGGAGATAGTTGTGCCTTTTTCATAGCCTTTAAGGGGGGCTTAAACTTAACAGAGGGTTTAATAGTTAACTGGGTAGGTCTGAAAAAGTACAGTTTTGTACCTACCATAAATGTAGATGTTCGAAGATCCACATTGCTGCAGTCCTTACACTTGGGTAGTCCACTGTCCTCGGTCGGCCCGAATATCAAAGTATTAGGCTGACGTCGGTCAAGGCGCTTAAGACTGACATCAGGACGTCAGGGTACAAATGCGCATGACCGACGTCATATCCTCAGTCTTTTCTTGCCCCAGATGTCAGAAGACCCTAAAAAGAAAGGTCAAAACCAAAAGACAGCAAAAAACAACCAACCACCCTTGCACTAATCATATGTACAATATATACAATAACCACAATATTCACAACCCAAACCACACAACCGCTCTAACTACAGAGGGAAGGAGGGAGGGTAAATTGGACTGCAGCAATGTGGATCTTCGAACATCTACATTTATGGTAGGTACAAAACCGTACTATGTTCTTCATCTCACATTGCTGCAGTCCTTACACTTGGGTAGAATCCCAAAGCAGAGGTAAGGGAGGATGGCAAAACTATAAAGCAGTAGGGGCTGCCAAAATGCCCTGTAAAATTGCAGTGGCGAAACCAGCCCTAGATTTAGAGTAAAGAGGAAGGTGGTAATGCTTAGAGAAAGTATGCACTGAACTCCAAGTAGCTGCCTCCAAAATATCTTTAGTTGCCACCCCCCCTTAAAAAAGCTGTAGAAGTGGCAGTAGCTCTAGTGGAATGAGGCCTAATCCCAGCTGGAATCTCCCTACCATGATGGGAATAACAGAAAGCAATACAAAACCCAATCCACTTAGAAATAGTTTGTTTTGACACAGGCTTGCCCTGAGAACCCAAAGCAAATGAAACAAATAACTGCGGAGACTGCCTGAACCCTTTAGTTCTGCTCAAATAATATCGCAACTGCCTGTGTATATCCAAAGTGTGCAAAATCTTTTCCCCTTTATTTTGGGGGTTTGCATAAAAAGTAGGCAAATGAATAGCTTGGTTTAAAGCCACACTAGAAACCACTTTAGGCATAAAGGAAGGATTAGTACGTAAAGATACCCTATCCTTATGGAAAATTAAGAAAGGCTCAACCGCCATAAGGGCCTGTAACTCAGAAACCCTTCTCGCAGAGGTAATGGCCAACAAAAAAGCAGTCTTCCATGATAAATATTTAAACTCGGCAGTAGCTGCAGGCTCAAAAGGTTGTAGAGTGAGTTTCTCCAACACAAAATTGAGATCCCAAGCAGGAGTAGGAGCTCTACGTGGGGGTCTTAAATTCTTTGCCCCTCTAAGGAATTGCTTAAACAAAGGATGAGAAAACAATGGTGGGTCACAGTCATAGTGAGCAGAAATTGCTGCAGCATGAACCTTAATAGAAGAGAAGGACAAACCTTTGTCCAGTAACTCAGCAAGATATTGAAGAGCCACACTTAAATTAGGCTTAGAAACATCAAATTCCTTTGCTGTACTCCAAAATAAAAATCTCTTCCATTTATCTGCGTACACTTTCCTTGTACTAGGCCTTCTGGCCTCCAAAATAACATCCAAAACTTGCTGTGGAAGCTGAGACCCTCCAGGGTTTAAAACAGAATATGCCAGGCTGTTAGGTGAAGAGAGTGAAGTTTGACATTGAGTAAATGACTGTTCTCCTGAGACAGCAGGTGTGGAATCAAGGCAAAGGCCATGGAGGCTCCCGTGCCAGACTTTTCAGTAATGGGTACCAGTGCTGTCGAGGCCAATCTGGAGCTATTAAAATCATCTTTGGCTTGTCCTGTCTGACCTTTAGAGTACCTTTGGGAGGAGAGGCAGAGGTGGAAAGGCATACACATGAAGATTGCTCCAATTGAATGAAAGAGCATCCACTTTCCAAGCTGTGGGATGAAACCTTTTTGTGCAAAACTTTGGCAGCTGGTAGTTTAGTGGAGAAGCGAACAGATCTATGTCTGGAGTTCCCCATAACACTGTCAATTTCTGAAATACATGAGGATCCAATTTCCACTCGTGGGGATCCATAATTTGTCTGCTCAACACATCTGCTAAGGAGTTCTGTGCTCCCGGCAGAAACCTTGCCTGAAGATTTAGCTGTAAACAGAGCAGTCTCCCACAAAATCACTGCTTGTCTGCAAAGAGGATAAGAATGTGTTCCCCCTTGCTTGTTGATGTACCACATGACAGTTGTGTTGTCTGTTAGAACCAACACCTGCCCTGGAAGAAGTAAATCCTTGAAAGCTATTAATGCAAATTGGACTGCTAACATCTCCTTCAAGTTGATATGTAGATGTTGTAGTCTGGCAGGCCACATGTCTTGTACCCACTTTCCATTTAGATGAGCTCCCCAAGCTTTGTCTGAGGCATCTGTCATTAGAATCTGACTCGCCTCTGGCCGGGTCACAGAGAGTCCCTTGTTTAGGTGACATTCCTGAGCCCACCACAAAAATTCCTTTTGAATGCAAGGTATTATCTGAATGACAGTGTCCATATCTTGGCAGTGCTGTGTCCATACATTCTTGAGATACCATTGTAGCTTCCTCATATGCAGTTTGGCATTGGGAAGCACCAGAATACAAGATGCCATGAACTCCAAGGCTTGAAGGACTGTCCTTGCAGTCAGCCTGGACTGATGAGACAATTGAAGGAAGTAAAGAGAAAGATTCTTTTGTTTGTCCGGGGTCAAAAAGGCCATCTGGGATGCTGTATTCAGTCTCACACCCAGAAAGCACATGTCCTGAGAGGGTACTAGACTGGACTTTATTTCGTTCACAGAATACCCCAGGCATCTTAGCACTGCTATCACATATTGTAAATGATGAAGAAGTTCGTCCCTTCCTTGGGCCAGAATCAGGCAATCGTCCAAATAAGGATAGATCTGAATTCCTCTTAGCCTGAAGAAAGCTATCACTGGAGCCAGAACCTTTGTGAACACTCTGGGCGCAGTAGATAAGCCAAAGGGCAATGCAGAGAACTGATAATGAGAAGTCCCAGCCCGAAAACGCAGATACTTCCTGCAACTTAGCCTGATAGGAACATGAAGGTAAGCCTCCTTGAGATCCAGAGTCACCATCCAGTGATCTTTGCCCAGCAGAGGTAAAAGCTGTTGTAATGTCAACATTTTGAACTTGGGAATGTCCAGATAAGTGTTGAGGATAGATAAATCCAAAATTGGTCTCCACGTGTTCCCCTTCTTTGGTACTAGGAACAGGTGAGAATAAAATCCTAGGCCCACTTCTGGCAGAGGGACCGGTTGTATGGCCCCTATTTGAAGCAGCAGAGAAATTTGTTTGTGAGCCTCTAGTCTTTGCTGAGGAGGAACGTCCGGCATGCCTTTGAAAGGAGGCAAGGTATGGAAATAAAACTTGTAACCTTGGTGTATGATATCCAATACCCATCTGTCTTGGGTAATCAAACTCCAATTTTCCTTGAAGAGTGCCAACCTTCCTCCCAAAGGTGCTGCCAGGCAAGAAGGATCTGGCAGCTGAAAAGGTAGGTCATTGGGCCTGTTTACGAAAGGACTGGCCCCTGCCCTCACCAAGATTGTGCAGGTGAACTCCCTGTTCTAGGTCTGAAAGAGCTCTGAGCTCTGCCCCTACCACGCCTAGATCTACCCTTAGACTGTGAATCATAAGCAGGGTACGCCCACCCCTTAGCAGGCCAATTCCTACTGCACTTCGGAGGCTCACCTTGCACAAAATCTTTAACAGCCTGCATAGACTTAGCCTTGTCTTCCATTTTCTTCAAGACTGACTCCACAGGTGAACCAAACAACACATCAGACTGTAAAGGAGCATCCAAAATCCTTGTCTTAACATGGTCAGATAAATTCTGATCCCTCAGCCAGGCGTGCCTGCGAAGAACTGACCCAGTGGCAGCCACCCTAGACGAGGCCTGTACAGCATCAAAACCACATTGTAAAGAATGCTTACCCACCTGCTCAGAGACATGTACCAAATCTTGTAACTCTTTACACTCAATGCCTTCCGCCAGAGCATCTACCTTAGACTTCAATTGAGAAAGAAGATAGTTTTGATATTTTAACATGTGAAACTGGCAATTCAAAGCCCTCATAGCTAAGGTGGAAGAAGTATAGACTTTCTTTCCCCATCTATCCAAAGCTCTGGCCTCTTTATCTGGAGGAACCGGATTTTTTACAACAGAGGCCTTGACACCCTTAGGTCCCTGACTAACAGTTTCTGGGTCCGCCCTAGGACTCTTATAAAGATATTTATGAGCCTCAGGCACCCTGTAATACCTGTCCGGTTTAACAGGAGCAGGAGGCAAAGAATCAGGATTAAGTGAAGCCTCTGCAAACACATCTTCCACAACATCCAGAACAGGAGGTATAGCCAAAGGCCTATGCTGGGGTAAAAGCAAAAATTCCCTAAGCCTTTTCCTGGAGTCAGAGAAGTCCTGACCTTCCCACTTAAAATGTTTCCTCATGGAATGAAGAGTCTCTGAAAAAGAAAAATCCTCTGGAGGGGAAGCAGAAGGAGTAGAATCATCTACATCAGAATCAGAATAAGGAGAATACTCCTGCAAGTCTTCAGCCGAAGACTCTGAAACATCCGAAGCCTGCTCAAAACTCCCCAACTCTGGTTCCACCCTAGGCCTCTTATCAGGAGGGGGCAAAGAACCTCTAATCAAAGTAATTAAATCTTCTGCCATTTTAAGCATGTGCTTCTTGGGCACAGATCCTGATGAACTAGGAGTGACACCAACAGAAGCTAAACCTGGCCTGCCTCTGGGAGAAGCCTTGGAAACAGAAGGAGAGGGCCTAACCACCCTAGGAAGGGAGGGGAGTACAGTAACCTGAGAAGCCCCTTCAGCCTGACCTGCCTCCTGAGAGGCCACATCCTGCAATATCAAAGTTTCCCCCTGGGACTCTAGAGAAGCCTCCGGCGGAACCACCGGTTCCACTGACGCCTCTAAAGAACCGGCGTCCGGTACGGACGACTCTTCTTGCCTGGGTTTAGCTGCTTTGTCTTTGCGCTTCTTCGAAGAAGCGGGCGTCGGAGCATCCGACGGCATATTATAATTGCACCGCTTCCCGAAGACCAACCTGGCACAATCTAACCTTCGCAAAACCAAGGCGGAAAGTGAGCAGTCAGTAACACGTCCTGGAAGTCACCCAGACAGAAAAATGCTTACAAGAGTTGCCTGAACGCAAGTTTATTATTTAAAATAAGAGCGTTTTCGCTGTCAGTACAAATAGGCAGCTTCTTCAGAAAAACATATATGAATAAAACATTTGGCGCCAAGCCTTAAATTAAAAACCAAAGTGCAGCGTGTCATACTGACATCACTACTTCCTTAAAAGCACTTAAAGACGCACTAACATACTCCATAAAAACAAGGCAATTTAGAATAAAAATACAAATGTAATTAAAGTGTCTGTGACCCCATCAAATACAGGTAGTCAAAAAAGGGGCATAACAACAATTTATTTAACACAGAACAAAATAAAACTAGAAATGGGAGGGGAGGGGAAAAAATATGTATATAAATATGTGAAAAAACTTCATAGTATTCAACTACGAGACGTCAGTCCACAAACATCCCTCTAAGTAAGTGGAAAGTGAGAACCACCTTTGTAAAAGTTAATTTCACAAGTAACTTCTCAAAGGGTGGAAAAAGGGGGGCCAGTTGCACACTGTCACTATACATAAGTAACTACAAAATTGGCCCTATTTAATGTAACTTCTCATTTTTAGTAACACTGAGATGTTACAATTGTCATTGAGGCCAGGACAGTGGAAAGCATTAAGCTTGATCTGCCATTCCAGTTCACGGTTCAAGTAACAGTGACAAAGGGCCCCTCTGATACTCATAGGAATATGGTCGATTCCCATAAAGTAAAATTTATGTTCAGGAAATTTTCAATATGCCTAGCTAGGGCATTTTCCTGTTTGTTGGTCCTGATGGCATAGACGTAAATACGCTGGCGTAATTTACGATCCGTCTTGCCTATATAGAATGCAGGACACACATTGCAAAATGCTCCATAGATGACTGATTTTGTGTTGCAGTTGATTGTGTGTTGAATGTAGTATTTACTATCATTCACTAGGAAAGAACCGCCTGTTTTTAAGAATTGGCACCAATTACAGGAGCCACAGGCCACGGAGCCTTTACATTTGATGAAATTAAGCTCATGTCTGGATTGTAAGAGCTCTTTAAGGTTCCTTCCTTTTCTAAACACTACCCTAGGAAAGGGGCCCAGTTTTTCGAAAAGGTAAATGTCATTCCTGATGAAATCCCAGTTCTTATTCAAAATATTACAAATTCTCCCTGCATCACTACTAAAGGCTGTTGTGAAACTGGTGACCAAATTACATTTTATTAAATTATCCAATCTAATGCTACCTGTTAGATGGGATTGGTCATCACCCAACTGTGTGTGTTCAACTGTATTTCTATTCATTAACAGGTCAACCTGTAATTTAAGAAGAGGTCTAAAAATACCTTCTGCTTTTTTCACTTCTATTTCTATGATGATTTCGTCAATTAATGAGGTCGGATAACCTCTATTCAAAAATTGACTCTTAAGGAACTGACATTCTTCACTAAAGGCTGAATCTGAATTACACATACGAACTGCCCTAACAAACTGGCCTTTAACGATTAAAAGTGTGGAGTGTGGAGCCAGTGTAGCTAATATCTTCATGGCCTTTTGGGAAACTAAGTTTATTCTATCGAACCCCACTTTTAAGGACCAGATTCATCTCTATACCCGCTACCTGGATGACATTTTCATCTTGTTTAAAGGCAAAGATGCGGAGGCTGATTCTTTAGTGGAATTCATGAACCACACTACCACCTTTTTGAGGTTCACATCCACGTTCTCTGTCAGGACTATTGATTACTTAGATTATTGATTACTTAGATGTCAACCTTAGCAAAGATGACACTGGTAAGATGTATTTTTCCAAAGTGTTTAGGAAAACTACATACTGTAATTCTTTATTACATTATTCCAGCCAGCACCCTTTCAAACAAAAGAGGGCCATCGTTAAAGGCCAGTTTGTTAGGGCAGTTCGTATGTGTAATTCAGATTCAGCCTTTAGTGAAGAATGTCAGTTCCTTAAGAGTCAATTTTTGAATGTCACCAGTTTCACAACAGCCTTTAGTAGTGATGCAGGAGAATTTGTAATATTTTGAATAAGAACTGGGATTTCATCAGGAATGACATTTACCTTTTCGAAAAACTGGGCCCCTTTCCTAGGGTAGTGTTTAGAAAAGGAAGGAACCTTAAAGAGCTCTTACAATCCAGACATGAGCTTAATTTCATCAAATGTAAAGGCTCCGTGGCCTGTGGCTCCTGTAATTGGTGCCAATTCTTAAAAACAGGCGGTTCTTTCCTAGTGAATGATAGTAAATACTACATTCAACACACAATCAACTGCAACACAAAATCAGTCATCTATGGAGCATTTTGCAATGTGTGTCCTGCATTCTATATAGGCAAGACGGATCGTAAATTACGCCAGCGTATTTACGAACACGTCTATGCCATCAGGACCAACAAACAGGAAAATGCCCTAGCTAGGCATATTGAAAATTTCCCTGAACATAAATTTTACTTTATGGGAATCGACCATATTCCTATGAGTATCAGAGGGGGCCCTTTGTCACTGTTACTTGAACTTCGTGAACTGGAATGGCAGATCAAGCTTAATGCTTTCCACTGTCCTGGCCTCAATGACAATTGTAACATCTCAGTGTTACTAAAAATGAGAAGTTACATTAAATAGGGCCAATTTTGTAGTTACTTATGTATAGTGACAGTGTGCAACTGGCCCCCCTTTTTCCACCCTTTGAGAAGTTACTTGTGAAATTAACTTTTACAAAGGTGGTTCTCACTTTCCACTTACTTAGAGGGATGTTTGTGGACTGACGTCTCGTAGTTGAATACTATGAAGTTTTTTCACATATTTATATACATATTTTTTCCCCTCCCCTCCCATTTTTAGTTTTATTTTGTCCTGCGATAAATAAACTGTTGGTATGCCCCTTTTGATTACCTGTATTTGATGGGGTCACAGACACTTTAATTACATTTGTATTTTTATTCTAAATTGCCTTGTTTTTATGGAGTATGTTAGTGCGTCTTTAAGTGCTTTTAAGGAAGTAGTGATGTCAGTATGACACGCTGCACTTTGGTTTTTAATTTAAGGCTTGGCGCCAAATGTTTTATTCATATATGTTTTTCTGAAGAAGCTGCCTATTTGTACTGACAGCGAAAACGCTCTTATTTTAAATAATAAACTTGCGTTCAGGCAATTCTTGTAAGCATTTTTCTGTCTGGGTGACTTCCAGGACGTGTTACTGACTGCTCACTTTCCGCCTTGGTTTTGCTAAGTTTGTTTTTGCCGTTTTTTCCTCAATCTAACCTTCGCTTAATAGTGCGCTTATTGAACCTAGCACAAAAGCGACACCCAACAACGTCGTGCTCAGGCCCCAAACAAGGAATACACAAAGTATGATAGTCCCTCAGCGGTATCGGTTTCCCACAAGAAATACAGTTATTCACTTTTTCTGACATCCGGTAAACCACTGAGGCAAGAAAAAACTAAAATATTCCCCAACGGGGTACTTAGCCAACTTTGACTCGGTCTGAAACTCCGAATTCGAAAAATTTCAGAACGCCGAACGGCACTTGCAACGCTGCTTCTGCATCGGACCATGCGGCAAAAAAGACTGAGGATATGACGTCGGTCATGCGCATTTGTACCCTGACGTCCTGATGTCAGTCTTAAGCGCCTTGACCGACGTCAGCCTAATACTTTGATATTCGGGCCGACCGAGGACAGCGGACTACCCAAGTGTAAGGACTGCAGCAATGTGAGATGAAGAACATCACCCTCTGTAGCTGTGGATTGCTCAGCTACTTGGGTTTCCTCTGTAAGTTTAGGATCGGTAAATGGAAGGCCTAGTACGTCCGAAGGCCCAGCCAGCTCCACATGGGAGTCGGTCTGTAATTCTGTGGAAGCGGTCGACAGGGGCTGCGTAGGCACCTCGCTGAAAACCGGAGAACCGGCGACTGGCCTAGATGAGGCCTCGTTGTCCGTTTTGGGCCTCGGATGCCTGTCCTTCTCCTTGCGATTTTTATGCATTGCGGTCGTCGGAATTTCCGACGGCATGGTGTAATTGAATTTTCTACCAAAATAATGTCAGGCAAAATCAAACCGACGTTTAATAGTGCACTTGTTAAACCTAGCACAAAACCGACAACCAGTGACGTCGTGGTCAGGGCCTAGGCATGGAATACAATAGGAGTGGAAATCCTTATGAGGTATTTGCTTCTCACAAAAAATATAGTTATTAACTTTTACTGACATCGGTCTGAGGCAAGGAAAAGCTTCTCCAATGGGGTACTCAGCTTTTTTAAAAGACTTCGGTTCTGGATTCGGAATGAAAATCTCAGGAGTCGGCCGATCGGCACTTGCAAACTGCTTCTGCTTCGGGCACCGCGCGGCAAGAAAGACTGAAGAAAATGGCGTCGGCTGCATCTTATATACCCCTGTCGCACTGACGTCAGGGAGGAGGCGACAGCAACCGACGCCAGACCAAGACTTTGGAACTCTGGCTGACTGCGGGACCACCTGATGGCAGGATAACCCAAGTGTAATCACTGCAGCAGTGTAACACGATGAACATCTAAAGACACGTACCTGATTTTCCTTGTATTTCCTCCATTCTGTTGCTCTCCTATTACTCCTATCACTTTTATCCGGTACCTTGAATCGACCACAGAATTTTTGAAATTTACTGTCAACTACTCACATCACAGCATAGATTTCTTAGACATCACGATTATCAAGGATAAACGACATACTATTAATACCACCATTTTCAGGAAAGAATGCTGGAGGAATACATTACTTTACTATAACAGCATGCATCCCAGATTTATTTTTGACAATATAGTCAAGAGTCAGTTCACCAGAATTAAGAGATTATGTAAAACAGAGGATGAACTATATACACAAGGTGATTTTTTGGAAGGATGCTTTATTAACAGGGGGTATAACCCGGAGAAGGTACGCAGCATCAAGGAGAATTTAATTTATAAGGAAGTTATAAAGAGCACAGGTACTAATACCCATAAACGTTATAGACATACTAAGAGAACTTTTGATAACTCTATAGTGAAAATTAATATGAGATATACTAGCGACAATAAACATATTAGAAACATTTTAACTAAGAATTGGCATATTCTTATGACTGACACAGAAATAGCAGATTTAGTAGGATCCGCACCTTCATTTACTTATCGGAACAGCAAGAACTTAAGTAGACTGTTGTGTGTTGAACAGCTAAGTTTAAACAGAAGAGTCAGATCCAATATGGACAAGAGATTAGGCACATTTCCATGTACAAAATGTAGTATGTGTGCTATGATTACTACCAACCAATTTTTTCAACATCCTACATTAGCTTTCAAGTTTGAACCACACTTTTTTGCAACTTGTGAAGACAAGAACCTGATATACTTGGCCGATTGCCGAACTTGCAGAGCTTTCTACGTAGGCATGACTACTAGAACTCTGAAAGAGAGGATACAAGAACATATCTATGACAAAGAAATGTGACACAAAAAATGCGCTAGCTAAACATGTCATGAACAATGTAGGACACTCCTTTGTTTTTAGAGTGTTACAAATTATTACACCTTGTGCTAGAAAGGGAGACACATTTAATGATTTAGAGAACAAAGAGTTATCCTGGATTCTTAGATTAAAGGCCCAATATTGTCCAGGTCTGAATCAATATGCGAGTGTAAGAGCTCCCTTGAAAGGACGTAGTGTCAAATGAAGACATTTTACATAGAGCTTCAACGTGACATGTTCTTTATTCTAATAGATCAGAGATGCCAGTTGTTTTATATCCCCTTTTAGTTAAGAACATATTTTTCAGTGCATCATTAAGTTGTTTATTAATGGTTCTTATCTTGACATTAGTTTTCTTATTACTTATCATGGGCATGATTATGTTATAATTTATAACATAAATACTGCTTAATACACTAGTTTAATACATTTATTTCATTCATGCATTGTATATTCATGATTTTTATCAGTATTTATTGGATTATATTATATATTATATTTATTATATTTATTAAAATCTAGTATTGATATTTTTATATTTATATTTATACACATATATTTATATATATTTTTTACATTTTTTACATTTTTATATATTTGTATATTTATATACATGTATTTATAATAAAAAGTTTTTTATTAGATTATTTTAGAATATTGGTTGATAAGTATTAGAGCTAAGCACAGAATAAAGTAAAATATATATTTTTGTTTCAAGATATATACACAATATCTATGAATACATTATGTTTATTTTATGAAGAGATTTATGTGTCCCTCTATATACTCTTGTCCATCGTGTAAGTTGATTATCAGTTATACTTTTCATGTTATCACACCTTGCTGAACCAGAGACGTGCAGGCAGTTTTTGTAGATGGGAGGGCAGATTCTGAATACAATGAGTTCAATTTTGTCGAATGTCTTAATTTTAAACTATCAAATGTTGTTGTTAGTTGTTTCATTTTTTAGGTTTTAGATTTCTCAGAGCTCATTGAGTTGTGACAATTATTTATTGTAGAGATTAGTCTAATGGTCCGAGTATTATTTATGACAAGCGTCATGAATAAAGAATTAATTTGCTGCAGAGCGAATGTTACATGTAATCATAAGCGTTGTTAGAAGTTTTGCCAATACGTTTTTTAAAAAGTTTTTAAAATGTTTTATAATACATAAAGTCATCATGTTCTGAGCCTAAGAAATGCTTTTATACACTGAATTGATTCATTCTTTTGTTAATTAGACACTGGATTTTGCTGATTATTTTATATTATTTATTTTACATTTGTTAACCGGGATGGTCCGACTGGATACATGTCCTTTTTCAGCGGAGGCCCGGGGAGAAAAGCTCCAACAGAATTACATTGATAATTGGGTACAGTAAATGAGCTGAAAGAACTTAACAAAAACATAGGCTATTTACATACAAGTACAAGACTGCCATTACTATTTCTGAGATTACTACAAATGTAACATTAATAACATATTAGCAAGGACGGTAGGCAGTATAATGACATAGAGTTAGACAGGATACATATTTCTTTATCACAGTATACAAAGTACTTATCATCTTAGCTAGTTGTTTATGTTTTAGTTAATGGCACAGTGCTAGTCTGGGTTTGAGCAAGGACATAGCCAGTGTGACTTGAAATGGAGTTTTAGACTATTTTTGAATTGACTTAGAGAAGTTGCAAGCGTGATGTTATTTGGGAGAGAGTTCCATATTTTACCAGTGGTGTTGGCAAATAGCGCGTCACCACCTAGGTTGAGAGATTTAGTTGTTTGGACAAGGAGTCTGTTTGCTAAGCGAAGGCAGCTTAGATTGGAGTAGGGAGTCATTAAGTTTTTTAGTGCTGGGGTATTCTCAGGTTGTTTAAGGATTTTGAAGGCCTCTATGAGTTGGGACTGGTGAAGAAAGTGTGGGAATTCTATCCATCCAAGCTTTTTCAGGTTAGTACAGTGGTGTGTTCTGTAGGGTAGGCCTGTAACGAACCTGGCAATGTGATTATAGCAGGATGAGAGCTTGGCCAGATCAGATTTGTTAAGGTGAGTGAGGACAGGAGAGGCATATAGTAGGGTAGAGAGAAAGTGTGAACGGGCTGTGGCTGCCCTGGCATTCGGGGTAAGGAAGGCTTTAATTCTATATAGGGTCCCAAGTTTCTTGTTGACTGACTTAATGGCTTGGTTGATATGTATATCAAATCTGAGTTTATTGTCAATGTTTACTCCTAATAGCTTTGTATAGGTGTCTGGGGAGATGATGGTCCCATTATTGGATTTTACAGTGAAGTTTTCAGTCGGAGATCTATTGGTTGGGTAGAAGAGAAGTAACTTGGTTTTGTTTGGATTTAAGATCAGGAGATGGTTGGCAAGCCAGTTTTCAACTTTGGTGAAGCTATGTTGGGTGGTAGTTAGCAGATTTGCAAGAGAGGCATTGGAACATATTATAGTCGAGTCATCTGCATATTGAATGCAGGTGGCTTCAGGGATGACTGTTTGGATGTCGTTTATGAAGACTGAAAAGAGGAGAGGTCCTAATATGGAACCTTGAGGAACTCCTATGGCATTTGGTAGTAGGCAGGAGAGCTTGTTTTGCCACATTACTGCTTGTTGTCTCCCAGTCAGGTAAGCTTGAAACCAGTCAAGGGCTGGAGTATTTAGATACAGGGTTTTTAAAGTATATAGAAGTAACTGATGGTTTACCATATCGAAGGCTTTCGATAGGTCCAGGAAGAGAGCGGAGGATATTTTTTTATTCCGGTTAAGATTAATGTTTTCAGTAAAAGAGAGGAGGGCAGTGGTTGTACTATGATGGGGTCTGAATCCATGTTGAGAGTTTGTGAGTAGTTTATTTTGGGTTAGATAGAGCATTAGTTGGTTGTGCATGCACTTTTCCATAATTTTGGCAAGTGGTGATAGTATGGCTATAGGTCTATAGTTGGATAGTTCTGTGGATGAACCTCCTTTGTGGAGTGGAATAACATAGGATATTTTCCAAATTGAGGGGATTGAGGCCTCGGTTATGGTTCTGTTAATTAGGACTGAGATAGGGTAGGCTACGACATCTGCAGCAATTTGCAGGTATTCAGCCGGCAGAAGATCGGCTGAAAGGGTGGTTGGCTTCAGTTTTTTCAAAAGGGATCTGATAAAGGATGTGGACACTGGCTGGAAGTTAAAAGAGAGTGGTGAGTCGGGTATAGTGTTTATAGAAGTGTGGGGAGGAGAAATTTGGTTAGCTAATGACTGGATGGTTTCTGTGAAGAAAGTATTGAATGAATTGGCTATATCTTGTTGGCTCTTGTCAGATAATGTTCCTGGGGTCGGAGTAGTGGATTTGCCTGGTTGGAGAAGTTTATTTATGCCTGCCCAGTACTTTTGAGGGTTATTCTGATGTTTATGTTGCAGATTGTAGAAGTATTTTTTCTTATCTAGTATAATGGCTTTTTTAGTCTCATTTCTAAGTTGTTGGAATTTGATACGATCTAGGGGTAGTTTGGTAGTGCCATTTATCCCACGCTTTGTCTCTAGTTGTTATTTTGGTTTTGGTGACTGTTGTTAGCCAGGGTGCTAGTTGAGTTTTAATTCTTATTGAGCGTTTAGGGGCATGCAAGTCAAGTATAGTAAGGAATGAATTGTTAAATGATGACACTGTCTCATCAAGGGGAAGGAACTTTAGTTTTGTCCAGTTACATGATTTGAGTTCAAGTTGAAATTTAGTTGGGTCAAAGTTTTTCTTGGATCTGATAGACCTATAAATAGGTAAGCTTGTACAATTAATTTTGTCTTTCATGATGTATGTGAGCAGGTGATCACTAAGATCATTAGGGAGAGTTCCAGACATATAGTTCTGGGGATGACTGTTGGTGAGTATCCAGTCTAGTATACTCTCTTTTGGTTATTGTTACCTGTACGTGTGGTAGATGATATTATCTGAGAGAATCCATGTAGGTTAACAGGGATGGGGTTGGACTGTGCTGTGCATTGGTTCCAGTCAATATTAACATCGCCCAGGACAATGGTTTCTTGAGGGTAGTTGTTGGCTATCCAATGTAGAATGACCTCTAGTGTTTCTACATTGTTCCCAGGGGAAATATAGGTGACAATTAGGTTAATGCCCTTATGATTATTTAGTAGAATTTTTAGAGCTAGTATTTCAGCGTTAGAGACCTGGGGTGGTTGTATAGGGTTAGTTATGATGTTAAGTGTGCTATTATATAAGACGGCTATTCCACCTCCTCTTTTCTTTACTCTATCTGCCCTAAGTATATTGTAACCAGGAGGCAGGATCTCATTGTCTTTGGTTGATGGCGGAGCCATGTTTCAGATAGACACATTATGTTGGGGAGGTATGTGGCTAGTACAGCATGCAGGCTATGTATCTTATTGTTTAGGCTTCTAATGTTTAAGTGGCATATTAGGAGTGAGTTGACCAGTCGGTGGGAGAGTGGTGGGCTGGTAGGATTTTGAGTTAAGGTTGGGCCTGGATTAGGATGGATGTCCTCATCTTTGGTTATGTTTTTTCTTAGATACGCTAGTAGTCTAATAACTTTGAATAGTAGTTTTAGTTCATATTTGGATTTTGGTGTTGATTGGAGTGTTTTTTTAGAAGCAAGTGGTTGGAATTTATAGTTTTGGGGTAGTGTAGTAGTGGGCAAGTTCCGCAGTCAGTGGAGGTAGGGGGGTCTTGGTTTGGCATTTTGGATAAGAGAAACCTACGAATGTGAGATTTTCATAGCTAGTAAGAAAGTATGGCAGAATTAAGAGTGGTAAGATAAGAGGAAGGAGTTTATAATTATTTATAGACATGTTATATGTCATCAATGGGTGGGGTCAATGTGCTTCAGAGGAATACTAGTGGTTAAACAGTAAAGTGGTGGGGGGTGAGGAAATTGGAGAGGAAGTTGTGTAGGTTGGAGAGGAAGTAGGGGTGTGGCCTAGTGGCTATAAATGTAGACACAGTGGGGGCGGGTGGGATAAGGGGGCAGGGAGGGAAGCAGAGCGGGGCTAACCCAGCCCCAGTTTTTGGTCCTATGAGTGGGGTAAATAGTCTGATAGTGTAAGTAAGCAGATTGGAGTACAGGCTTGAAATTCAACATAAACATATACAGTTGTAAAATGTCTAATACAATTCAACATAAATAGGCATTTAAAGCTGTAAAACACTTACTGGAGAGGCACTGAGCCTTCATGGGGCCTGTAGCAGAGTGGATTGTAGTTTTACAAATGGTGCCTGCCACAGGTAATATTTATTAACTCTGGGATTGTCTTAAGGTAATAAACAGGGAAGGGGAGGGGAGAACAAGGGTGTGAGCAGGCAGTTCTTTGTACTGCTGCTAATGAGCCAAAACAAGACAAGTATGTGTTAAGAACAATCACAATTGACCAAGGACTGCTCTGAAACTGTAAGTCTTGTCTTAATTTCTCAGGTGGAAAACCAGGATAACCTTGTATCAGTAGGCTACTGTGGTATAGTTTAAATAAACAAACACACAGTATTGATCAGTTATTGATACTATTTGCTAACAGAAGGGAATAAGAGAAAGTGGAAGATGTGTGTGTGTGTGGTGGTGGGGGCTGCTTACAGCCAAAGCACAGTGCTCTCCAGGGGAAAATGAAGATTGGCTCAAACAGTTAGACACATACTCAAAGTTAGCTGTAGCTGTTTGCAGACAGTTCAGACCCGGACTGCACTTTTCTTATAGGAATGTTAAAGGTGGTACCGGAGTTGAATACTTAAGAGTGGTGTTAGGTTCAAAGTTAGCTGTAGCTGTTTGCAGACAGTTCAGACAGATTGATTCAATGATTTAATTTAATTTAATTTGATTGATTATTTGATTATCCTATTAAAGGGAAGTTTTTTAGCATATATATATATATATATATATATATATATATATATGATACCTGCAAATTGCATTATTATGGATCTGAAGAAGCGTGCTTGATGTACGCGAAAGCGCTTGTCTTCCAATAAATATTTCCATTTATTGTGGTGGTCCATCTCCAATGTTTCTACTTTGCATTTCTACACTTTGACTTTTGGAGCAGACCTTCAGGGAACAGCGATACTGTGTTTTTTACTATCTGTTGCTCTCCTATCCCTAAACTGCCCAAATGTTTTTTTACTTAAAAGAAAAAGAAAAACGGAGCAATGGAGACCTTTTCTCCATTGCTTCCTTTCCAAAGCACTGATGTAGTGGGTATGCGTGGGAACACAAGTTATACGTATGCATAGTACATCAAAAAAGGCAACAGGATATACCAGCCGCGGACGGTCAGTATGGCGCCATTATGCAAAGACATTATTTAAGAAAAGTAAGTTATTTTTTCTTCTAAAAATAATGTCATTGTATAATAGCAATAACCGATGATGTCTGTGTGGTATATTAAGATTTACCCAAAGCTGGCTTTTTTAATCACACTGGCTTCGCCCCCGTGATTAAACCACATCAGCTGTGGGTAAATCTTAATATAACACACCAACATCATCAGTTATTGCTTAAATAAACCCTTGAGAACATAACACCGTTGCAACCACATGGCATACTTGTAGGCATGAATGTTTTGGTCATTCTTTTGACATCATCAGTACAATATACGCAGTTCGTTTGGCTATACTTTAGAAAAACAGAGCTTAAAATCAAGCCTGCTGTTCATAAACATTAGGGTGCCTGCAAAATATCCCAAACATCTAAACAAAAAAAAATCATGGGTATGCAGAAGCCATGTACCTGAAAAAATGTGTGTCTTTTGCAGGTTGACACACCCGTGCACTGGCCCAGCAATCAAGGAGCCTTGATCCTCATCAGCACCAGTGAGGGATGTCCATATAGTGAAAGGATAATAAATACACACACAGTAAAGTAAAACTTCTTTCCCTTAAGAGCACACAGAGATCAGTCAGTCAGTCTGGGGGTGGTTTCTCCCTTTCGCTCCAGGTCCCCAATAAGACTCCCCACTGGCACAGCTATACAGTCCAGAGCTCAGCCTAGTGGGGAAGCTAAAACGTCCAGCACCCTTCTCTGTCCAACCAGTGCTTCATGTTCCTGCCCAAGTAGCTGACAAACACAGACACACACACTGAGAAGAGAGTTATACACAACCACACAGACACTCCTGGGAAAGGCTGGCACAGGTTCTCCAGCTGTGCCCCTTTTACCTAGACTATATGGTAGTACCACTTGCCACCACCCACTAATATTTATCAGCTACCAAAAAGGCCCTTATCAAATGGTATCCAATTACTACTGTGCAATATTATTATCAAAATGGTAAGTGCAACTGAACAGTCGAGGCTTATTTGGAGTGGCTTTGTACAACATCACTAAGTACTCTTACAGCTTAAATTATCTCTACACAAAACAGCCACAGTTGAAATGTGTAAAAATAATAAATAATATAAACACAAGACAATACTTCTTACTACACAGTGCTAATCAAGAGTTCAGACATCACAGGAAAATGCTTAAAATAATACAGAAGAATAGTTCTGGCATCAGTACAGAAAAAACAACTATTATAATATACCCTATTTCCTAGCTATATCTATGAGAAAGCACAGATGTTATGTAGTCCTATCTCGCCGTAATTCTTGCTGGATGGGTTCGGAGCAGATTCTCTGCTCCGACTCAGCCAATACTAAAGCTCGAGAGCTTTTACTGGCTCGAGGCTAACCCCTATCCCCATGGTGCATCACAGCAATTCCCCAGATCTTGTTTGCAGCAAAAGCTTCGAGGTTGTCTCCTTACTGGCTCGTTGGCTAAGTAGAACATTTTTTGATAATCTTAGAATAAGTGAAGAAATATAGAAAAAAATATCAATCTAAATAGTTACTACCCATTACCTGTGTGATTGTAGTGAGTGCTTGCTCCCCTGTCCCACTTTCTTAAGGATTGTACGGCCCATTTTAGTTAGAGGGCCGTAGTTGCCCATTTAAATTAGAGGGCCTTTCCTCTCTGAGTGCTAGTCCTTCTTCCTTTAAAAAAAAATCTTTAAATCTTTTCTTCTCTTCATAGTTTACCTTTGCCTTGTTGTTATTGCTATTGTTGTATTGTTATCTTTGCTTTTTATCAGCAATATGTCCAAAGACAGAGAACATGAAGAACACTGCCCTTCTGGGTTTAAAAAATGCAACAAGTGTTCTCAAAAAATGTCAATGACTGTCATACCAGCTGTGTGTACTGTCTTGGAGAGGTTCATTTGCAAGAACCCTGTGCCTTCTGTCATGCCTTCAGTACTAGAGTTCTTAATGAGAGAAAAAGAAAACTGACAGACAGGGGTCTTATGACTAGTTCCTTCCAGGAACAGCTGGAACTTGGTCAGACAGCTCCCAAAACTTTGAAAAGAAAATCTCCATCGGTTCCAGCTTCAAAACCATCTAAGAAGTCTAAAGCGACAGAGCCGAGGAGTTCTGGCTCTGATTCCGCTTCTTCGGTCTCGGTGCCATCTGTTTCTTCGGTATCGAGACAACCTTCTATAGCAAGACACTCACTGGTTTTGGATCCCATTTCTCCAACTTTGAGATCTCCTATTTTGGAAAGGAGGAGATCTCCTATCTCCACTCATTCCTCCAGGACACTTTCTGATGAGGATATCGAGCGGGTGGTGAAGAGGCTGCTTTGTGACCCGGCGCTGGCTAAAAAGTTAGCTCTTCCAGACGCAAAGGCTTCAGAGCTGTCCCATCTTCTGGCTACTGCTCCTACTCAGACTGCTTCACTCTCGGAGTCGAACACTTCGGGTCCTTCTGTGCTGGATCCTTCAGTTCCAAGAATTCTTCCTGTTTCCTCGGAACCGATAACTCTATCCTCATCGGCTCAGTCTGGAACCGAGGGGTCTGGGAACTGACGCTATCGGGTCAACTCGGAGAGGGATAGTCACCCCGTTTTTTCTTCGGATCCGACCCTCCCTCTCACTGCGTTGGCTCAAGTGAGCTCGGTTCTCATGTCTGTTCGGAACCTGTCCCTCCTGCTCAGAGCCGACCTTCCGTTTCCTCAGAGTGGAGGTCTTCTTCGGGGCAGGGCGTTAAGGCCTTTGAAGCAATAGAGAAAGCTTTGTCTAGTGCCAAAGCCCTGCCTTTGGACCCAATGTCCCTCCAGCAGCAACCTCATCACCCCACCTGCCCCTCAGTGTAGGGAACCAAAGACTAAAGGAGGCCCCATTGAAGGTGTCCCCTCTTTGAGACCTCCCCAGATTATCCCACTGGAGAGGTCCCTCTGAAGAGACTTTGTAAGAGGAAGCACATCAACTCACCAGAGTCTGTCACATCAGACACTGATTTTGAGGAGTCAGAAGGGTCCCCAAGATCCCCCTCTGAGGATCTCTTTTGCAGACATCCTTGAAATCCTTAGACAGAGGGGTGATCAGAAGACCTCTAACCATACTGAGGATGAACCAGTGTACCTTGAGGCCTTTGGTTCCTGACCTTCCACCTCCTGGTTGACACCGGCATATGAAGAACATTTAGGGGTCATATCCCAGAAAGCTTGGACCTCCCCGGACACACTGGAGCCTGTCCCGAGGAGGCCAAACAAATTTATGACTGCTCCCAAAGACAAATCTTTTCTTTCTAAGGAAGTTTCTGTGGGTGCTATGGTGGTAGCAGTGACCACGAAAAAGGAGTTGTCAGAGACATCTTCAAATATCCATCCTCCTAATACAGAGTCTAGGACGATGGATAGGTATGGAATGCGTACATTCCCTTCAGCAGCATTTACCTTATGATTGCTGAATTACATGTCCCATTTTACTAGACTTCAAAGGGATCAACTGAAGGAGTTGGGAGATGCCCTTCAGGGTTCAGTAGCTTTGGGATCTACGGACAAGGTATCTGCGCAGCTCTCCACCCTTACATCTATCGCTAACTCAACCATGAGGCTGATTTCCTATGCAGATGATGGAGTGAGAAGGGCAGCCGCAGCAGGAATTTCTCTTAGGAGACATTCCTGGATGCGTCTATGCAATTTTACGGAATCCTTTATGTCTTCCTTTACCAACGTCCCCTTTGATGGTTCAACTCTTTTTGGACCTCAGGTAAAAGAGACTGTGACCAGGTGCAAGCAGGAAGGGAAAACCTTATCTGCTGTCGGAGTCCGTTTCTCTCTTCCTTCTAGACCCTATCCCAAGGGTCAAACAGTAGGGAAAATGTGGTTCCGTAAATCCCAAAAAGGTTTCCCTCAGGCACAAGGTCAACCCTCTCCTACAGGCAGAGGGGGAGGATATAATGGAAGACGTCACGCTCACTGAAGAGGGGGTCCGCAACATCAGGGAGATAGAGATGCTTTCTCTGATCGTCCCTTCCATCACCCCTAAGGGGTTGCCCGACTGTCCGTCTCTGGAGGCAGTTGGGGGTCATCTTTCACTGTACCCAAGCGCCTGGCTACAAATTTCCCAAGATTGTTAGGTACAAAATATAATTTCCAGAGGTTACCTTATTCCCTTTGTTTCTGATCCCCCAGTTAACCGGTCTTTACCAGATGTGCCACCCATTCAATTAGACCGTGCAACATCAGAGGTCATCTTGTTGCTTCAAAAAAGAGTCATCCAAGAAGTCCCCACAGAGCAAATAGGATCCGGAGCTTACTCACAATTCTTTTTAGTTCCAAAAAAAGACAGGGGACTGGAGATCAATTCTAGATATCAGCAAACTCAACAAGTCTGTAAAGAAATCGAAGTTCCGTATGATCGCTCTGCAGTCAATTTTTCCCTTTATCGGGAAAGACAATTGGATGTGCTCCACAGAACGTCAGGACACGTACTACCAAATTAAAATGGACAGGTGCTCCAGAAGACATCTACGCTTTCGGCTGGGAGACAGTCATTTTTAATTTTGAACACTGCCCTTTGGCCTCACTACAGCCCTCAGAGTGTTCACCAAATGCATGGCAGTGGTAACGACTCACCTGAGACGTCAAAGATTCCAGGTGTTTCTGTACCTAGACGACTGGCTCCTCACTGCTACCACCAAGCACCAACTAATCCGAACCAGGGAGGAGACTTGTGCGCCAGATTAGGGATTACAATAAATCTAAAAAAAGTCTTCCTCATCTCCATCGCAGCACATTGTCTTCTTAGGCTCAGAGATGGGCTCAACCACCATGACAGCAAAAATGACACCAGAAAGGATAGAATCGTTGCACAACCAAAGTACATGCCAGGATAGTCCTTCAGGTTCTAGGGACTATGTCTTTCACCATTCTCTTAGTTCCCCTAGCCCGTCTGCACATGAGAGTACTTCAATGGCTACTATTTGCCCAGTGGTCAATGCAGAATCTCCCCTTATCCTCACCAAATACTCATCAGAAACTCTTGCAAGAAGGATTTAACATGGTGGTTACATATGGATCAACTTCATCTAGGTCATCCACTTGCTCCCTCTCAACAAACTGCAGTCTTGACCATGGACGCTTCCCAGATAGGGTGGGGGGGCATTATCTGGGAATGACAGTCCGAGTTATCTGGCAGGATCACAAGAACTACTTGCACATAAATGTTCTGGAGATGAGAGTGGTGCTATAAGCGTTGCAAGCACTTCACAGTTCTCTTCCCACCGGGACAACTGCAATTCAATCAGACATGTCTGTAGTGTGGTACATAAACAAGCAAGGGGGAACCAAATCCTATCCACTATGTCAAGAGGCACTAAGAGTATGGAAATGGGCGATGGACACAAAGCTTTCTGGTAGCAACACACATTCTGGGGAAGTACAATGTGATAGCAGACAAACTGAGTTGAGCAATTCTGATGCCTCACGAGTGGTCCCTGAATACAGAAGTTGCGTTAGAGATTTTCCGCAAATGGAGCCAGCCTTGCTGCGACCTATTCGCCACATACATGAACACCAAATGCAGCAACTATGTTGCCCTCATTCCACATCCGGGGATGTCACCCAGGGATACTCTGGTCCACAATTGGCTTCCGGGACTCCTTTATGCTTTTCCAACCTTTCCTCTCATACCAAAAGTGATTCAGAAAGCAAAACTGTTGAAGAACCTCACCTCAGGCTTTGTGCCCACTGAATGGCGCACAACGACGGTTATCCCACTCCACAAAAGGGGAGCCACCACAGACCCCGAGAACTACCGCCAAATTAGCCTGACAAGCCTGATCTGCAAGGCCATGGAATGTATCATCATGGTACTCATAAACAAAGACATTGGTAATCTCCAAACTCTAGACCCCACCCAGTTCGGGTTTGTAAAAGGCAGATCATGTCTCCTAAACCTGACAGACTTCTTTGAAGCAGTCACCAAAGCCATAGATGAGCGTAAGGTGGTTCACACAGCCTAGCTAGATCTCACCAAGGCTTTCAACACCATCCCCCACTCTGAAATTATAGATAAACTCACTAAACTAGGTATAAATCCCTATGTCACAAGATGGGTTGCCAACTGGCTCATGGACAGAACCCACACTGTGAAAGTGGCAGACTCCAAATCCGACTTCAGTGACAAGTGGAGTACCACAGGGTTCAGTCCTGGGTCCTCTCCTGTTTGGCATCTACTTGTCTGAAGTACAGGCTTACACAGAAGGTCTTTGGCTAAAGAAGTTTGCAGACGACTGCAAACTAAAAGCCATAATCTAAACTCCTAGCGATGTGGACATCCTACAAAAGGGCTTCACTGAGACAAATGCCTGGTGTCAAAACCATGGCCTGAAGCTCAATGCCAAAAAGTGCATTATCATCCCCTTTGGTAAAAACTCTGTACCCATGAACTACCACATAGTTGGTAGTCTACTTAACACCGAAAGTGTGATAAGAGACCTTCGGACACAGGTGGACAGTAGTCTCTCCTTTGATAATCACATCACCACAGTGGTCAGGAAATCCTTCTATGTGGCACACCTCATCACAAAAGGTTTTTCATCCAGAAAAAAAGAGGTCATTGTTCCCCTCTACTCATCACTCATTAGACCCATTATAGAGTACAACGCCCCTTTTGGTAGGTACCTCACAAGACATCTACAACAATTGGAAAGGCCACATTAATACCTCACAAAGAGGATTACTGGCCTCAAACAAATGCCCTACGCAGACCGTCTCAAAAAACTCCAGCTTTACTCCGTCACATATTGCCTACTCAAGAGGTATTCTCTGCCTAACATACAAAGCTATGTCAAACCCAGAGTTGTTGAACATGCTCCACTTAAAGAAATCCCAATCCTGCCGAGCTACCTACCCTACTGAGGGACCTAAACCTTGTCACCACAATAAACAAAACATGCTGGAGGGACAGATTCCTGTCCCAGAGACTTCCCATATTCTGGAACAGACTACCTTATCTATGTCAAACAGAGCTCCTCATTAGCACTCTTCAAGAGAAATCTTGATTGGATGGGAAACAGGAAATTCACCCCGGGAATCACTTCTGTGGCTATGCTCGACAAGGGCACGGGAAAATAATTTTCTTGGGTGGCGAAAGCCAGGGTACCTTTTTGGCTATGCTTATATAGACCCTTGGGCCAATAGCCTAGTACCTACCTATGAACCTAAGAGTACTATTATACTCATTGCTCCTTACTGGCCTTGCCAAGTCTGGTTCCCCTTCCTGTGGCCTTATCTCTTGGAGGAACCATGGATTATGGAATCATCTCCAGACCTCCTGATTCATCAATCAGAACAGTTCCATCCTCCATCCAAACCCTGAAATTGACAGCATGGCTGCTCCAGTTCCAAGAATAGCCAGTTGTATTTCCCTTTCTCCTACAGTCAAACACATCCTGATTTCTTCGCACAGACCTTCCACCAGGAAATTATATTCCAGTAAACGGAAAAGGTTCTCCATTTGGGCAGCTAACCAAGGCATAGATCCCTATTCAGCTCCCATACAGTCGATATTGTCGTTCCTTGCATCTATTTTTCAAGAAGTAGCTGCAGCTGCTACTATTAGAGTTCAATTAGCTGCCATCTGTAATTATCATTTTGGCTACATGGGAAATCCAATTATGTCCCACACTTTATGCAAAACCTTTCTGAAAGGAGGAGTCCTTCTCAGACCTCCAATTAGGCAACCACCGGAGCCCTGGGACATGAACTTAGTTCTCACATCTTTGATTTCTCCACACTTTGATCAGTATTCTTCATCGGACTTGAAATTGTTGTCTTGGAAGACATCATTCTTAGTTGCTATAACATCTGCTAAGAGAGTTCCAGAATTGCAAGCCCTCACCATTCGACCTCCTTATATTGTTTTCCCAAGGATAGAGTCTCCCTCAGAACTAATCCTTCCTTTCTCCCTAAGGTATGTTCAGAACATAATCTAAACACAACTATCGAATTACCAGTATTCTTCCCAAATTATAGTAACAAATCAGAATACAGACTGCAATTAGATGTCCACAGAATTCTCCGATTTTACCTGCACAGGACTAAAGATTTTCGAAAATCGGACCAATTGTTTGTTTCCTTCTCAGACAAAAGCAAGGGCTTGCCCATTTCTAAGGTTACTTTGTCTAAATAGCTTTCAGACTGCATCTCATTTGCTTACAAAACTGCTGGGAAACAATTACCTGCTAAAGTAAAAGACCATTCAACCAGAGCAGTATCAACTTCATATGCCTTTAGATCAAAACTCCCAATTGATACCATTTGTGCAGCAGCTACTTATGCAAGACATAATACCTTTGTCACTCATTACAAATTCGATTTGGCCTCCCAGGACAGGTCATCCTTTGAGTCCACTGTGCTGAAGAGTTTCTTTGCCTGAGCCACCCGGGATAAAGGTGCTAGGGACGCTGTCCCATCCAGCAAGAATTATGGCGAGATAGGACTACATAACATAAATAAGTTATGTACTTACGATAACACTCCATGTTTGTAGTCCATCTCACTTATATTCTTGCGACCCACCCTCCTTCCCCTTTCCTGTATCCTGGAGGAACTGGTGGACTATCCATTATGCTGTCTGACCTTGTAGTTGTCCGTCCACTTGGCATGGATAGTAATACAAAGTATTCTGTTTGTATGTGCATAGTTATTGATAGTTACTATTATGTATGTAGTTACTTTCTTGCAAACAAGATCTGGGGAATTGCCGTGATGCAGCATGGGATAGGGGTTAGCCTCGAGCCAGTAAAAGCTCTCACGCTTTAGTATCGACCGAGTTGGAGCCGAGAATCAGCTCCGAACCCATCCAGCAACAATGTAGGCAAGATGGACTACAAACATGGAATGTTATGGTAAGTACATAACTTCTTTTTCTAAAATTAACTTAAATATAAAGCAAGACAGTGCTGGTGATGCTGGAAGGTCTCAAGACAAATGCTCAATGCCCACATTCTTTCTATTCTTAAATTGATAACACAGTACCACTGATTCATTTCAGATTACATCATTTCTTTCTGGTTCCCAGGCTAACAGAAACTCAGAGGTTAATAGCGCTTTTGATCTTGCAGCTAGTCAGGAAGCCAGAGAAATAAAAGAAATTATACATGTAAATTCTAGCCATTAATTCTGGCCTCAAAAGAATAGGCAGAATGCATCCCTCTAGACATCTCGGCTCCGAGTTTTAGATCAAAGAATTTCACAATGCTTGACTTATCAGCTTTCTAACAGCAGAGTGCACTGTTGTTACATTTTTTTTTCAGTTCAACATCAAATACAGTCCTTTCACATTTAAGAGAAAGTACAGTTGTGTACATTTACCATAAATGTAGATGTCCAAGTGGATTCACTGTTGCAGTCCATACAAAATGGATTATCTGGCTCCCGGTAGCCCACAGTTGGCCAGAATACCAAAGTCCTTGGTATATGATGTTGGCTGCCTTCAGTTTAGGCCTGACGTCAGGTACAAAAGAAGGCAGCCAACGCCATTTCCTCAGTTTTTCTTGCCCTGTCAGGAGCCCCCAAAAAAAGGTTAGACCAGGAAAAGAAAATCCAGTCTGTGCCCTAGGAAAAAAAGGGGGGATGGAAGGGGGGAAAACAGGACTGCAACAGTGAATACACCCGAACATCTACATTTATGTTAAGTGTACACAACTGTACTATATTCATCATTTTTCACTGTTGCAGTCCTTACAAAATGGGTTGATTCCCAAAGCCCAGGAAAAAACAAAAGGGAGGAGAAACACCCACTGTTCAAGGGTTGGTACCAAAAATATTGTTCTTGTGCAAAGGCACATCCAATAATTTAGATATGACAGATTCAGAAAGGGGCTGTTCCCTGAGCCAGGCATGTCTTCTAATGAGAGAACCAGTGGCTAGTGCCCTGCAAGAAGCCTCCAAAGTGTCGAAACCACAATGTAGAGAATGTTTAGTGACAACAGTGGCAGAATTCAATAAATCTTGCATGTCCTTGCTCTCCCATCAGGGAAGGAACACCAGCAAGTTTAGCCTTAATGGCCTCCAAAGTATGCTGCTGATACTTAAGCATATGAAAAAAGACAATTAACAGACCTAATAGCCAGGGTGGAAGAAGTATAAACCTTTTTACCTCATCTATTCAAGGCCCTAGATTCCCTGTCAGAAGGAACAGGATTTTTAGCAACTGTGGCTTTAAAACCCTTAGGACCCTGAGAAATAATCTCTGGATCAGCAGTAGGATTTTTGAAAAGGAAAGTACAGTTGTGTACTTACCATAAATGTAGATGTTCGAGTGTATTCACTGTTGCAGTCATTAAAATTGGGTTATCCTGCTGGCAGGCAACCCGCAGTCGGCCTGAATTCCAAAGTCTAGGTCCAGCGTCAGCTGCTGTCACCTCCTCCGTGACGTCAGTGCGCCAGGGGTATAAAAGATGCAGCCGACGCCATTTTCTTTCAGTTTTTCTTGCCCCAGATGTCAGGTGCCCCCAAAAGGGAAGGCTAAAAATATGTCGATAAAGCATGCATGCAGCAAGGTAAACTTTTCCTTCATCGACAAGCAAATACACCACATAGGTTGTATAGAATAGAGAAGTACAGATAAGTTCCAGCAAAGATAAGGGGGATGGTGGGAGGGTAACCTGGACTGCAACAGTAAATACACTCGAACATCTACATTTATGGTAAGAACACAACTGTACTATGTTCATCGTGTTTCACTGTTGCAGTCATTACAATTGGGTTGAATCCCAAAGCTAAGGATTGGGAGGCTGGAGCTAAATAGGATTAGGAGTGGCTATGAGGCCCTGCAGAACTGCAGTGGCAAAGCCTGCCCTGGATTTAGAGTAGATTGGTAAGTGATAGTGCTTTGTAAAAGTGTGCACTGAACTCCAGCTTGCAGCCTCTAAAATGTCTTTGGTTGGTACTCCTCTGAGGAAGGCTGCTGCTCTGGCTGAATGTGGCCTAATGCCCTTAGGCACTGATTTGCCATGTTGTGAATAGCAGAAATGAATGCAGTGGCTTATCCACTTTGAAATAGCCTGCTTTGAGATAGCCTTTCCTTGAGATCCTGCATCATATGCCACTAGTAATTGCTCAGTCTTTCTGAAAGCTTTGGTTCTGTCCAAGTAGAAGCGCAGCTGTCTGTGTATGTCCAAAGAATGCAGAAGTCTCTCACCCTTATTCTGTGGATTTGGGTAAAAAGTAGGCAAATGAATAGTTTGGTTAAGGGCCACACTGGACACTACCTTAGGCATAAATGTCGGAAAATGATAAAAGGTTCCACAGCCATGAGTGCCTGTAGCTCTGAAACTCGTCTTGCAGAGGTTATTGCTAGGAGCAGAGCTGTTTTCCATGATAAAAGTTTTATATCAGCTGAAGAGGCTGGCTCAAAAGGAGGCAGGGTGAGTTTTTCCAAGACATAATTGAGGTCCCATGCAGGAACTGGTGATCTCATTGGAGGCCTTAAGGTTTTGGCTCCTCTGAGGTACTGCCTTAATAAAAGATGAGAAAAAAAAAGGTGGCTCTGTATTGTAATGAGCTGAAATGGCAGAGGCATGAATCTTAATTGATGAAAAGGATAGGCCTTTGTCCAGCATCTCAGTTAAACATTGCAAAATCTGTGGAATATTTGGTACAGTCATGTCAATACACTGTGCCTGGTTCCATGGCACAGAATCTCTTCCATTTTTCAGCATATGATTTTCTGGTACTAGGCCTCTGGCCTCCAAAATAACATCCATCACCACTTTAGAGAGAGGTGTGTTTTGAATGACTACATTATCCGCCATGCTGCCAGATTTAAGGTCTTGAGTTGGCTGTACAGGATCTGATTGCTGTGTTGGGACAGTAACTGAGGAAGTTGAGGTAATGTCCAAGCTTAGTATTGAGACAAGTTCCTTAGGATTGGGTACCAGTGCTGGTGGGGTCAGTCTGGGGCAATCAGTATCATTTTTGGCTTCTCTTGTCTGACTTTTAGGAGTACCTTGGGGAGGAGAGGCAGTGTAGGAAAGGCATAGACTGTTAAGTTTTTCCAACTGAAAGATAGAGCATCCAGTTTCCATGCTTGCTTGTGATAAGTCCATGTGCAGAATCTCTTCAGTTGGCAGTTGTGAGGGGAGGCAAATAGATCTATGTCCAGGCATCCCCAATTCCTTGTTATCATGCTGAAGACTTGCGGATCCAATTTCCACTCGTGGGGATCCATGAGGTTTCTGCTTAGTTTGTCTGCCAGAGTATTGATCTTTCCTGGCAGGAATTGTGCCTGCAGATGTACTTGGTAAATCAATGCTGTACCCCACAAATTCATGGCTAGTCTGCATAGGGGGTAGGAATGAGTGCCTCTCTGCTTGTTTATGTATCACATGACTGTAGTATTGTCTGTCTTTATCAGTAGTTGTCCCAGATGAAGTAGATCCTTGAAGGCTGTCAGGGCATTCTGAACAGCTAGCATCTGTTTTTGGTTGATATGTAGATGCATTTTGCGGACCATGTGCCCTGAATACATCTTCCTGCCATGTAGGCCCCCCAGGCATAATCTGATGCATCTGTTGTTAATATCTGCCTAGCTGTGGGTAAAGCGAATGGCTGTCCCTTGTTGTGGTGACAGGCCTTTGCCCACCATCGAAACTCCTGTTGCAGGTAGGGAATGAGGATAATTATTGTTTCCAGGCTGTGGCAATGTTGAGTCCAAACACTTTTTAGATACCATTGAAGCTTCCTCATATGCAGTCTTGCATATGGAATTAGCAGAATGCAAGATGCCATGAAGCCCAAAGCCTGCAGAATTTTTCTTGCAGATAACTGGGTCTTTCTTGCCAACATTTTGAAATTAGTCAGTTGCCTTTGTTTGTCTAGCGTGAGATAAGCCATCTGGGCAGTTGTATTTAAGCTTGCACCCAGAAATATTATCTCGAGGGGGTAGATTTCTTTTCGTTTACTGTGTACCCTAGGCATGTTAGTAATCTTTTTACAAACGCCAGATGCTGTAGTAGAATGTCCTTGTTCACTGCTTGAATAAGGCAGTCGTCCAAGTAAGGATATATTTTGTATTCCTCTTTGTCTGCAAAATGCAATTACTGGAGCCAGGCATTTTGTGAAGACCCTGGGCGCAGTAGATAAGCCAAATGGCAGTGCAGAGAATTGGTAGTGCATTGAGCCAGCTATGAATCTGAGGTGCCTTCTGCATGATTGTCTGACTGGGACATGCAGGTATGCCTCTTTTAGGTCTAAAGTCACAAGCCAAGCCTTCTTGCCCAGCATGGGCAGAAGCTGCTGCAGAGTCAACATTCTGAATCTTGGAATATCCAGGTATGTGTTTAGAATGGATAGGTCCAGTATTGGTCTCCAGGCTTTGTCCTTTCTGGGCACCAAGAACAGTCTTGAGTAAAATCCTTGTCCCTGCTCTTGCTGTGGTACTTGCTGAATGGCCCTCATGTCCATGAGGGATGACACTTGCTTTTGTGCCTCTGCCCAATGATTTTTTGGCAGGTCTGGCAAACCGTCTGCCCTTGGCAGGGTGTGAAAGTGAAACCTATAGCCTTGTGACACTATATCCAAGACCCATTTGTCCTTGGTTATTCCGTGCCAATTTTGAGAAAAAAGTGCTAGTTTTCCCCCCAAAGATGCTGCCAGAAGGTAAGTGCTTGGCGCAGGCAGGGGGAAGTCATTGGGACTGTTTCCTGTATGGCTGTGATTTGTCTTCTCCGCTTTTGGAGATAGAATCACCTCAATGTTTAGACCTGTATGAGCCTTGGGGCTGGGGTCTGCCTCTAGGGCATCTGTATCTGCCTCTTTGTGGCCTGACACTGGAAAGGACCAATTCTTTGTAGGCCAGTGCCTGCTAATCTTGGAGGCTGTACCTGTAAGAAATCCTTGACTGCTTTGTCCTCCATTTTCTTCAACAGTTCTTCTCCTTTAACACCAAACAAGGTATCATGCTGTAATGGAGCATCTAATAATTTTGCTTTAACATGATCGGGCAGATTCTGTTCCTTTAACCAAGCATGCCTCCGAATGACAGAACCTGTAACAGTGGCCCTGCAGGAGGCCTCCAGAGAATCAAAAAGTACAGATGTGTACCTACCATTAATGTAGATGTTCGAGTGTATTCCCTGTTGCAGTCATTACACTTGGGTTATCCTGCTGGCAGGCGACCTGCAGTCGGCCCGAGTTCCAAAGTCTTGGTCCGGCATTGGTTGCTGTCGCCTCTTCCCTGACGTCAGTGCACCAGGGGTATAAAAATTGCAACCAACGCCATGTTCTTCAGTTTTTCTTGCCCCAGATGTCAGGTGCCCCCAGATAGGAAGGCTGGAAAGATAAAATTATGCCAAAAAACATGCATATATTACTATAAACATTTCCTTCATCTACATGCAAATACACCACATAGGTTGTATAGAGTTGAGAAGTACATAAAAGTCCCAGCAATGAAAAAACCTGGACTGCAACAGTGAATACACTCGAACATCTACATTTATGGTAGGTACACAACTGTACAATGTTCATCGTGCTTCACTGTTGCAGTCATTACACTTCGGTAGAATCTCAAAGCTGAGGTTGGGTGGCTGGGTCTAAATTGGATTTGGAGAGGCTACCAGGCCCTGCAGAACTGCAGTGGCAAAGCCTGCTTTGGATTTAGAGTAGAGAGGTAAGTGGCAGTGCTTGGTAAAAGTGTGCACTGAGCTCCAGGTTGCAGCTTCTAAAATGTCTTTGGTTGGTACTCCTCTGAGGAAAGCTGCTGAGGTGGGTGCTGCTCTGGTAGAATGAGGCCTAATGCCCTTAGGCACTGATATGCCATGTTGTGTATTACAGAAGCGGATGCAGTGTCCTATCCATTTTGAGACTGCCTGCTTTGTAATAGGCTTTCCTTGTGATCCTGCAGCATAGGCTACAAGCAGTTGCTCAGTTTTTCTGAAAGCTTTTGTTTTGTCCAAGTAGAATCGTAGCTGTCTGTGTATATCCAAAGCGTGCAGAAGTCTCTCCTCTTTATTTTGGGGATTTGGATAGAATGTAGGTAAATGAATGGTTTGGTTTAAGGCCACATTGGAGTCCACTTTTGGCATGAATGTTGGGTTTGTCCTAAGGGAAACCCTGTCCTGATGAAAAATGATGAAAGGTTCCACAGCCATTAATGCCTGTAACTCTGGGATTCTTCTTGCTGAAGTTATTGCTAGGAGCAGAGCAGTTTTCCATGATAAGAATTTTAGATCAGCTGTGCTGGCTGGTTCAAAAGTAGGCAGTGTGAATTTTTCTAAAACAAAATTGAGATCCCAAGCTGGTACTGGTGCTCTCCTTGGGGGTCTTATATTTTTTACCCCTGTGAGGTAATGGCGTAGTAGAGGATGTGAAAAAATAGGAGGTTCCGTATTGTAATGAGCTGAAATGGCAGAGGCATGGATTTTAATAGATGAGAAAGATAGGCCTTTGTCCAGCATCTCAGTCAGGTATTGTAAAACCTGAGGTATATTAGGGACGAGTGGTTTGAGCCCTTGTGCCTGGTTCCAAGCACAGAATCTCTTCCATTTTTCTGCATAAGATTTCCTAGTGCTGGGCCTCCTGGCTTCTAAAATGACATCCATAACAGCTTTAGAGAGAGGTACAGTCTGAGTGGCTACATTATCTGCCATGCTGCCAGGTTTAAGGTTCTGAGTTGATTGCGCAGAATCTGATTATTTTGTTGTGTCAGAAGATGAGGAATTTGAGGTAGAAGCCAAGCTGGGCCTTGAGACAAACTCTTTAGGAATGGGTACCAGTGCTGGCGTAGCCAGTCTGGGGCAATTAGGATAATTTTTGGCCTTTCTTGTCTGACTTTTAGTAGCACCTTGGTAAGAAGGGGCATCAGAGGGAAGGCATAGACTGTCAGGCCTTTCCAGCTGAATGATAGAGCATCCACTTTCCATGCTTGAGAGTGATAAGTTCTTGTGCAGAATTTCTGTATTTGGTAATTGTGAGGGGAGGCAAAAAAATCTATGTCTGGGCGTCCCCATTTCCTCATTATCATGCTGAATACTTGTGGATTTAGCTTCCATTCGTGAGGATCCATGAGATTTCTGCTTAGTTCGTCTGCCAGTGTATTTTTTGTTCCTGGCAGGAATTGTGCCTGCAGATGTACTTGATAAGTCAGTGCTGTGTTCCACAAAATCATGGCTTACCTGCATAGGGGGTAGGAATGTGTGTCCCCTTGCTTGTTTATGTACCAAATAACTATGGTATTGTCCGTCTTTATTAATAGTTGTCCTGGATGTAGTAGGTCCTTGAAAGCTGTCAGGGCATTCTGTACAGCTAGCATCTCTTTTTGCTTGATGTGAAGATGCATTTGTTCCTTGGGCTACGTGCCCTGAATACATTTTCCTGCCATATGTGCCCCCCAGGCATAAACCGATGCATCCGTTGTTATTGTCTGCCTGGCTGTGGGTAAGGTGAAAGGCTGTCCCTCGTTGTGGTGAGAGGCCTGGGACCACCATCAAAAATCCTGTTGTAGGCAGGGAATTAAAGTTATGATCGTCTCCAGGCTGTGACAATGCTGAGTCCAAACACTTTTTAGATACCATTGTAGTTTCCTCATATGCAGTTTTGCATATGGAATTAGTAGAATGCAGGATGCCATGAAACCCAGGGCCTGCAGAATTTTCTTGCAGGGAGCTGGGTTTTTGTTGCCATCATTTGAAAGTAATAAGTCAGTTGCCTTTGTTTGTCTGGCATGAGATAAGCCATCTGGGCAGTTGTATTTAAGCTTGCACCCAGGAATATTATCTCTTGAGAGGGCACTAGTTTTGATTTGTTTTCGTTTACTGTTTACCCTAGGCAAATTAGTAATCTTTTTTTACAAATGCCAGATGCTTTAGAAGAATGTCCTTGCTCTCTGCTTGAATAAGGCAGTCGTCCAAGTAGGGATATATTTGAATTCCTTTTTGTCTGCAAAATGCAATTACTGTGCCAGGCATTTTCTGAAGACCCTGGGCGCAGTAGATAAGCCAAAGGGCAGTGCAGAGAATTGGTAATGCATTGGGCCTGCTATGAATCTGAGGTATCTTCTGCAAGATTGTCTGATTGGGACATGCAGGTATGCCTCCTTGAGGTTCAAAGTAACTAGCCAAGCCTTCTTGCTCAGCAGGATTTATTGCATGCAGTTGAACAAGTGGGAAAGCATATTCTGCAATGTGGTTTTGAATCATTAGAGGCTTCTTGTAGAGCCGCATTGGGCCTGCTATGAATCTGAGGTATCTTCTGCACATTTTGGATTTTGGAACATCCAGGAAAGATTTAGGATTGACAGGTCCAGTATTGGTCTCCAGACTTTGTCCTTTCTGGGTACTAAGAAAAGTCTTGAGTAAAATCCTTGTCCCTGTTCTTCCTGTGGAACTCTTTGAATGGCTCCCATGTCCATAAGAGCAGCAATTTGTTTTTGTGCCTCTGCCCATTGTTTTTGTGGCAGGTCTGGCATACCTTTTGATTTTGGAAGCGTGTGGAAGTGGAACCTGTAACCCTGAGAAACAATATTCAGCACCCAATCGTCCTGGGTGATCATGTGCCAATTTTTTGAGAAAAGTGCTAGTTTTCCCCCTAGGGGTGCTGCCAAAAGGTAAGTGCTTGGCATTTGTCGAAGGAAGTCATTGGGACTGTTTCCTATAAGGCTGTGATTTGTCTTCTCCTCCTTTGAGGGCTGAAGCACCCTATTGTTTAGGTCTGTAGGAGCCTTGGGGCTGAGATCTCCCTCTTGGGCATCTGTATCTGCCTCTTTGTGGCCTGTCTGACACTGGAAAGGACCAATTTTTTGAAGGCCAGTTTCTGCTAAAACTAGGTGTTTGAACCTGTAAGAAATATTTCACTGTCTGCATTGATTTTGCTTTATCCTCTGTTTTCTTTAACACTTCTTCTGACTTAACACCAAACAAAGCATCATGCTTTAGTGGAGCATCCAACAATTTTACTTTAACATAGTCAGGTAAACTTTGTTCCTTCAACCAAGCATGCCTTCGAATAACAGAGCCTGTAACTGCGGCTCTACAAGAAGCCTCTAATGATTCAAAACCACATTGCAGAATATGCTTTCCCACTTGTTCAACTGCATGCAATAAATCCTGCATTTCCTTACTGTCAGGACTTTCTGAATTTGAAACCATTTTCTGTTTTAACAATGACATGAGGTACTGTTGATATTTAAGCATGTGAAACTGGCAGTTTAAAGCCCTTACAGCTAAAGTAGCAGAAGTGTAAACTTTTTCCCCCATCTGTCCAGAGCTCTGGAATCCCTATCCGAGGGGACGGGATTTTTAACAGTGGAAGCCTTAATCCCTTTAGGACTCTGAGAAATTGTTTTTCTGGGTCTGCAGCGGGGTTTTTGTAAATAAATATATGGGAGTCAGGGACCCTGTTGTACCTGTCTGGCTTGACTGGTGCAGGGGGTAAAGAATCAGGAGACAGACTGGATTCAGAAGCCGATGCCTGCTCAGCGGCTCCGGACCCATCTGAGGGAATAGTTTCCGTAGGCCCAATACCTTGAGTTTCCACAGACCTAGGTGTCCTCCAAGTGGCTGTCTGTTACGGCCTGTGGCTCTGAGGTAGAGGGTGTCAGGGGCTGCGAAAGCGCCTCACTGAGAACCGGCGACTGACCTAGAAGAGGCTTTGTCGTCAGTTTTGGACCTTGGATGCCTGTCCTTTTCTTTGTCTTTGCGTTTTTTTATAAATTCCGGCCGTCGGTTGTTCCAACGGCATTATGTAATTAAACCTTCGGCCAAAATAATGTAAAGCAAAATCAAACCAACGTTTAATAGTGCGTTTATTGAATCTAGCAGAAAACCGACAACTGGTAACATCGTGGTCAGGGCCTAGGCAAGGAATACAGTAAGAGTGAAAGTCCTTATGAGGTATTTGCTTCCCACAAGAAATACAATTATTAACTTTTACTGACATCGGTTTGGAGCAAGAAATAGTTTCCCCAACAGGGTACTTAGCTTTATTGAACACTTCGGTTATGAAACTCAATTTTGAAAATCTCAGGAGTCGGCCGACCTGCACTTGCGAACTGCTTTTGCTACGGGCACCACGCGGCAAGAAAATGGCGTCGGTTGCAACTTTTATACCCCTGGCGCACTGACGTCAGGGAAGAGGCGACAGTAACCGACGCCGGACCAAGACTTTGGAACTCAGGCCGACTGCGGGTCGCCTGCCAGCAGGATAACCCAAGTGTAATGACTGCAACAGTGAAACACGATGAACATCCACATTGCAAAGTATGCTTTCCCACTTGTTCAGCTGCATGTAATAAATCCTGCATTTCTTTGTTTTCTGCACATTCAGAATTTATCAACATTTTCTGTTTAAGCAGTGACATAATATATTGCTGATATTTAAGCATATGAAACTGACAATTTAAAGCCCTTATAGCCAAGGTAGCAGAAGTGTAAATCTTTTTCCCCATCTGTCCAGTGCCCTAGAATCCCTGTCAGAGGGGGTAGGGTTTTTTGCAGTGGAAGCCTTGACCCCTTTGGGACCTTGAGAGATAGTTTCTGGGTCAGCAGCAGGGTTCTTAAAAAGAAATTTATGTGATTCAGGAACCCTGTAGTATCTGTCTGGCTTAACAGGAGTTGGAGGCAAAGAGTCAGGAGTCAAACTGGACTCTGAAAATACATCTACAATGTCTAGCATAGGTGGAATAGCAAGGGGCCTGTGCTGAGGTAGTAAAAGGAAGTCTCTGAGCCTTTTCTTAGATTCTGAATAATCTTGGCTCTCCCAGTGGAAATGCTCCCTCATGGTATGCAGAGTTTCCCCAAAAGAATAATCCTCAGGAGGAGAGGCTGAAGGGATAGATTCTTTAGCATCAGAATCCTCATAGGGAGGAAGAGAGTATTCCTGATCAGAAGAGGAATCAGAAGAAATGGAATCCTGATCTGAGGAGTCATATTCTGTCTCTTGCCTAGGCCTCTTATCAGGAGGGGGATGGGAACCCCTGATAAAAGTAATTAGGTCTTCGGCCATTTTGAGCATCTGTTTTTTTTTAGGCATGGAGGCCTGTCCAAGGGGCTGTTGTACTTGTTTCTTGGTCTTTAAAGATGCTTTAGTCTTTGCCTTTGAAGCTGAAGTCATTTTAACATATAACTGCGTAGGCCTGAAAACACCCTCAGAAGCCAATGCCTGCTCAGCGGCTCCGGACCCATCTGAGGGAATAGTTTCCGAGGTTCCAATACCCTGAGTTTCCAGCAGCCTAGTCAGCTCCACATGAGAGTCGGAAGCGGCCTGCGGCTCTAAAGTAGCGGTCGTCAGGGGCTGTGAATGCGCCTCACTGACAACCGGCGACTGGCTTAGAAGAAGTCTCGTCGTCAGTTTTGGACCTCGGATGCCTGTCCTTTTCTTTTTCTTTGCGTTTCTTTTGAATTGCAGTAGTCGGATGGCTATCCGACCTCTTGTAATTAAATCTTCTGCCAAAATAGTGAAATGCAAAATCGCACCGACGAGTAATAGTGCGTGGGTTAAATCTAGCACAAAACCGACAATTAGCAATGTCGTGATCAGGGCCTAGGCAAGGAATACAGTAAGAATGGAAGTCCTTATGAGGTATTTGCTTCCCACAAGAAATACAATTATTAACTTTTTCTGGCATCGGTCTGGAGTAAGAAAAATGTTTCCCCAACGGGCTACTTAGCTTTTAATGAAAACTTTGGATCTGAAATTCGAACACGAAAATCTCAGGAGTCGGCCGACTGGCACTTGCGAACTGCTTATGCTTCGGGCACCGCAAGACAAGAAAGACTGAAGAAAATGGCGTCAGCTGCATCTTTTATACCCCTAGCGCACTGACGTCAGGGAGGAGGCGACAGCAGCTGATGCTGGACCTAGACTTTGGAATTTAGGCCGACTGCAGGTAGCCTGCCAGCAATTGTAATGACTGCAACAGTGAAACACGATGAACATCTGATGAGAATCAGGAACTCTATAATACCTGGAAGGCTTTCTGGGAGCAGTAGGAACAGAATTAGGAGTCAAAGAATTCTCCATAAAAACATCAACAACTTCCATAATCGGAGGGATAGCCAAAGGCTTATGCTGTGGCAAATCCAAGAGTTCCCTAATCCGTTTCTTAGACTGAGGGTAGTCCTGACTTTCCCATTTGAAATGCTCCCTAAGAGTATTCAGAGCATCTCCAAAAGAAAAATCTTCTGGAGGGAAGGCAGAAGGGATGGAGTCTTCTGCATCAGAATCCTCAAAACCAGAAAAAAGTTGAGTTTTTCCCTCTTCATCAGCAGAGTTGCTGGAAAAGTACAGTTTTGTACCTACCATAAATGTAGATGTTCGAGTGTATACCCTGCTGCAGTCAACACACTTGGGTTACCCTGCCGTCAGGCGGTCCCGCAGTTGGCCTGAATTCCAAAGTCTTGGTCCAGCATCGGTTGCTGTTGCTTCTTCCCTGACATCAGTGCGCCAGGGGAATATGAGAGGCATCCAACGCCATTTTCTTCAGTTTTTCTTGCCCCAGATGCCCCCCCCCGCAAATGGTGGTCAGTAGATAGTACCAATAATAAAAAGTGTAGCATAAACAAAAAATCCCTCCAGCTATAAGCAAATACACCACAAAAGTTGTAACAGATTTTACGGTATAGAAAGGTTTTAGTTAGGTCATAGGGGATGGAGGGAGGGTAACCTGGACTGCAGCAGGGTATACACTCGAACATCTACATTTATGGTAGGTACAAAACTGTACTATGATAAATAAACAGAGATCTCTCAGGGTAAGGTACCTGCTATGTCCCCAAACGAAAAAATGTCAATATCAAGGTGCAGGTACTCCACGACTATCGAAGCCAACCATCAACCAAAAAAGCAAAAATCAATAAAAAATTTTTATACTTGAACAGCAAAAGAACTTTATTCCATGGGTTGTTAGAGCTTTCACGTCTACTCTGGACGCTTCTTCAGACTTTAATAAAACACTTCATCACTTCTGTATTTAAACACTTATCAATTAAACAGTTAACCAATGAAAGCGTTTGTACGAATACATAACTATAAAAAGTCAGAAACTTCTAAATAGATAAAAAGTCAGAAACTTATATTGTGAAAATTAAAACTTCAAAATTCAACATTGACATTAAAATGGATGTAGTAATAGATTACAACTGTTATTAACATTTCAGATGGCAAATAGCATATAAATATTTAAAAATACAAGAGCATATAAAAAAACAGCATGTAATAAAAACATTTCAAGTGTATGAAACTACTGAAAAACTTCTAAAAATACATATTCCTACTAACACCAAGAAACATAAAAAAGTCAAAGGTATAGCAATAAATAACTGCTAATGCTTAAGATGACGACTGACTAGAAAGGGTTTCAAAGTAACCCTCTCATTGAGGCCATGTCCTTCATCTGCGGTTTCAAAGTAACCCTCTCATTGAGGCCATGTCCTTCATCTGCTTTCATTCTGATGATCCATTTACATTCTTCCCTTTCAGTGAAGTTACTTACATTGCCTAATCTCAATGTGGTGTGTATCAACTCAATAACTAAGAACTCAAAAGTGTGTGTGGTGCCTTGCGATAGAACATGTCTAGCCAGTGCATTCCTGTCATTCTCCCTGTTGATCGTATATAAATGCTCTCTAACCCTTTCCCTCAACGTTCTATTCGTCATACCGACATAGAAAGCCTGGCATTTGGTGCAGATGGCTAAATAAACTATGTTCCTTGTCCTACAGTCTGCATAATGATCGAATTTATATAGCACACCTGTGTCCGGGTGCCTAAAGTTATTCCTGCCCAGTATGTATTTGCACTGATTGCAACTGCGACATGGAAAGGTACCCATTCTAACAGTGAGTGATTGATCTTGAAGTCGCCTTTCATAACATGGGGTGAGGACCTACAAGTGCTCTAAGCCTATCATCCAACTGTAGGATACCCCAGTTCTTTCTAATGACATTAGTAATACTCTTGTTCTTGTTGGTATATGAAAGTACCATCCTCTTTTTACTTCTAATAAATCGCCTGCTTTGTTCCACCTGTTCACTAGTTGCTATCCTAATGTAGGGTCTTGTTTCTTCATTGCGTCCTGTTTGTTGCAGGACTATCAAATCATTGTCATGGTAACCCCTTGATTTAAAGTCAGCATCTAAGCCTATCAATACATTCCTATATGTTGAATCATCGCTTGTTAGGCGTGAACAGCGTGCTGCTTGATTCTTAACAATGTTCTTGTGTATGTGGGGAGGGTGCATACTATCACGATGTAAGTATGTGTTCTTTCTACAGGGTTTCCTGTAAATGTTGGTAGTGAAACACCCATTATGCTTCCTGACATTAACATCTAAGAAGTCAATCTGGTAACATGATCTCTCCCCAGTCAGCCTAAGAAAAGATGTGGTGTTGTTGATGTAACTTAAAAACTCATCTAAGATAGTAACATCACCACTCCAAATAAAAGACACATCGTCCACAAAATGTTTATAATACTTGAGGTGCTGTGAATAAAAATCATTTCCAAAGATATACATAGATTCCCAGTAGGCTAGTATAAGGTTTGCATAAGAATTGGCACATGACGTGCCCATCGCTACTCCTGAAGTCTGCAGATAATAGCCATCACCATATAAAAATACATTATTTTCTAACACTAATTCCATCAGCATGGTGATCATAATCACTTTGTTGTTAGTCATGCCCTTCTCTAGAAGAAAAAGCCTCAGGAAGTCTATCCCTATATCATTAGGTATGCAGGTGAATAAAGACTGAACATCTAAAGTCATCATAATGTCATTCTCCAAGTATGCTTTTTCAACAGCACTCTCAGCTAGAGATTCCAATAGTTGTTTAGTATCTCTCAAAATGGAGAAGGTAGAATCAACTATAGGTCTAAGTTGCTTCTTAATATAAATTGAGATACATTCAGTTAGCCAGCCTCTCCCTGAGACTATAGGTCTGAAGGGTGGGTCAGACAATGTCTTATGCACCTTCGGAAGACCTCTGATGATAGGTACCAAAGGTTTTTCAACTAAAAATAATTATAGAGATCATTGTTTATAATATTGGACATCAACATATCATACAATGAGGCATGAAGTTTACTAATAACCTTGTTTAGATCATACATGTGTATTTTTTATATGTGGTTTCATCCAATAACATTTCTAACATTCTATTGTTATAATATACACTATCAAACAACACTATTGCACCACCTTTATCCACTGGGCGGATAACTATAGTATCATTGTTTTGTAAACTTTTTAAAGCTGCTGTTTCTTGTCGGCGTAAATTGTAAAATTCTGACTTAAAACCTGTTTGTTCAAACAACATATAAAAATCATTGCAACAAACTTTCTCAAAACTTTCTAAAAGCGGATGCAATTCTGGTACAAAGCAATGTAAGTAACTTCACTGAAAGGGAAGAATGTAAATGGATCATCAGAATGAAAGCAGATGAAGGACATGGCCTCAATGAGAGGGTTACTCTGAAACCCTTTCTAGTCAGTCGTCATCTTAAGCATTAGCAGTTATTTATTGCTATACCTTTGACTTTTTCATGTTTCTTGGTGTTAGTAGGAATATGTATTTTTAGAAGTTTTTCAGTAGTTTCATACACTTGAAATGTTTTTATTACATGCTGTTTTTTTATATGCTCTTGTATTTTTAAATATTTATATGCTATTTGCCATCTGAAATGTTAATAACAGTTATAATCTATTACTACATCCATTTTAATGTCAATGTTGAATTTTGAAGTTTTAATTTTCACAATATAAGTTTCTGACTTTTTATAGTTATGTATTCGTACAAAGGCTTTCATTGGTTAACTGTTTAATTGATAAGTGTTTAAATACAGAAGTGATGAAGTGTTTTATTAAAGTCTGAAGAAGCGTCCAGAGTAGACGTGAAAGCGCTAACAACCCATGGAATAAAGTTCTTTTGCTGTTCAAGTATAAAAATTTTTTATTGATTTTTGCTTTTTTGGTTGATGGTTGGCTTCGATAGTCGTGGAGTACCTGCACTTTGATATTGACAAAACTGTACTATGTTCATCGTGTTACCCTGCTGCAGTCATCACACTTGGATAGAATCCGAAAGCTAAGGATGGGAGGTGGAGTCAAACAGGGATAGAGGAGGCTAGAAGGCCCTGCAAAACTGCAGTGGCGAAGCTAGCTCTAGTCTTAGAGTAAAGTGGTAAGCGGTAATGTTTGAAGGTGTGTACTGAACTCCAAGTTGCAGCTTCCAGAATATCCTTGGTTGGCACCCCCCTGAGGGAGGCTGTAGATGTAGCTGCTGCCCTGGTATAGTGGGGCCTTATGCTAGCAGGAACTGGTTTTCCATGGTGGGTGTAGCAAAAATGTATGCAATGTCCTATCCAATTGGAAATGGTCTGTTTTGAGACAGCCTTTCCTTGTGATGCTGTAGCATAGGATACAAAAAGCTGGTCAGATTTTCTGAAAACCTTAGTTTTATCCAAGTAGTAACGTAGCTGCCTGTGAATGTCTAAGGAATGTAGGAGTCTTTCTCCTTTGTTCTGTGGATTTGGAAAGAAGGTGGGTAAATGGATGGTTTGATTTAGAGCCACACTGGATACCACCTTAGGCATAAAGGAGGGGTTAGTTCGTAGAGAAACTGTGTCTTGATGAAAAATGAGGAAAGGCTCTACTGCCATTAGTGCCTGAAGCTCTGAAACTCTTCTCGCTGAAGTAATTGCTAGCAGCAGGGCAGTCTTCCATGATATAAACTTTAAGTCAGCTGAGAAAGCTGGCTCAAAAGGAGGTAGCGTAAGTTTTTCCAGAACAAAGTTGAGGTCCCAAGTAGGTGTTGGTGCTCTCCTGGGAGGCCTAATGTTTTTGGCCCCTCTGAGAAACTGCCTTAGGAGTGGATGTGAAAATAAGGGAGGATCCGTGTTGTAGTGAACTGAAACAGCTGAGGCGTGGATTTTAATAGATGAAAAAGAAAGCCCTTTGTGTAACATCTCAGTTAAATATTGCAGAATCTGAGGTATGTCAGGCTGAAGGGTATTTTGGCCTTTAGCTTGGTTCCAGGCGCAAAACCTTTTCCATTTGTCTGAGTAGGCTTTCCTGGTGCTGGGCCTCCTAGCCTCCAGAATAACATCCATAACAGCTTGAGAGAGAGGAGCTGGCTGGTTGCTTAGGTGATTTGCCATGCAGCCAAGTTTAAGGTTTTGAGCTGGCTGTGTAGAATCGGATTGCCTTGCTGTGTGAGCAGATGGGTAATTTGTGGTAGAATCCGTGGTGGGCCCTGGGCCATATTCCTTAATAGTGGATACCAGTGCTGGCGTGGCCAGTCTGGGGCAATGAGTATCATTCGGGGTCTCTCCATCCTGACTTTCAGCAGCACATTTGTGAGAAGGGGTAATGGAGGAAAGGCATATACTGTCAGCATTTTCCAACTGAATGAGAGTGCGTCCACTTTCCAAGCTTGATGGTGAAGTCTTTGTGCAAAATTTTGTTAGTTGATAGTTTTGGGGGCTGGCAAACAGGTCTATGTCTGGGAGCCCCCATTTTTGAGTTATCATTGCAAATACTTGTGGATCCAGTTTCCAATCGTGGGGATCCATGATGCTTCTGCTTAGGTCGTCTGCCAATGTGTTCTTTTTTCCTGGCAGGAATTGAGCTTGTAATTGAACTTGGTAAGCCAGTGCTGTGTTCCACAAGGTCATTGCTTGCCTGCATAGAGGGTAGGAGTGTGTACCCCCTTGTTTGTTTATGTACCACATTACTGTGGTGTTGTCTGTCCTTATGATAAGCTGTCATGGATGTAAGAGGTCCTTGAAGGCTGTCAGAGCATTTTGTACAGCTAGCATTTCTTTTTGATTGATGTGCAGATTCCTTTGATCTGCAGTCCATATGCCTTGAATGCACCATCCTGCCATGTGTGCCCCCAAGGCATAGTCCGATGCATCTGTTGTCATAGTTTGCCTGGCTGGGGGTAAGGTGAAAGGCTGACCCTTGTTGAGGTGACATGCCTGTGAGCACCACAGAAACTCCTGTTGAAGGCAGGGAATGAGAGGTATCATTGTTTCCAAGCTGTGGCTGTGTTGAGTCCATACGCTTTTTAGGTACCATTGTAATTTCCTCATATGCAGTTTTGCAAATGGTATTAGTAGTATGCAAGATGCCATGAAGCCCAAGGACTGCAGAATTTTTCTTGCAGGGAGTTGGGTCTTTGTTGCCATTGTTCTGAAGTATTGAGTTAATTGTAGTTGTTTGTCTGGCGTCAGATAAGCCATCTGGGCCGTTGTATTCAAGCTGGCACCCAGGAATGTCTTATTTTGTGAGGGCACTAGTTTTGATTTCTTTTCGTTTACTGTGTACCCTAGGCAACTTAGAAGATGTTTTACAAAAGCCAGGTGTTGTAAGAGAATGTCCTTGCTTTCTGCTTGGATGAGGCAGTCGTCCAGGTATGGGTATATTTGAATTCCTCTTTGTCTGCAGTATGCAATTACTGGTGCCAGGCATTTTATGAAGACCCTGGGCGCAGTAGATAAGCCAAAGGGCAGTGCAGAGAATTGGTAATGGGTTGAACCTGCAATGAAACGGAGGTATCTTCTGCAATTTTGTCTGATAGGGACATGCAGGTATGCCTCCTTGAGGTCCAACGTTACTAGCCAAGCTTTCTTGCCCAACATGGGAAGAAGCTGCTGTAGTGTTAGCATCTTGAATTTGGGTACTTGCAAGAAGGTGTTTAAAATTGAAAGGTCCAGAATGGGTCTCCAAGCATTGTCCTTTCTGGGGACTAGAAAGAGCCTTGAGTAAAATCCTTGGCCTTGCTCCTGTGTAGGTACCAGCTGAATGGCTCTCATGTCCATGAGAGCTGTAATTTGTTTTTGTGCCTCTGCCCATTGATTTTGTGGCAGGTTTGGCATTCCTTTTATCATTGGCAAGGTGTGGAAATGGAATCTGTATCCCTGTGAGATAATGTCTAGGACACATTTGTCCTTTGTGACGATGCGCCAGTTGTCTGCAAAAAGTGCTAATTTTCCTCCCAAGGGAGCTGCCAAGAGAGTTTTGCTTGGCAGTTTGAGGTTTAAGTCATTGTGTTTGCCTTCTAGTAGTTTGGGACCTGTCTTCTCCTCCCTTCTGTTTTTGCAGTGCCCCATTGGCGAGGTTTGTAAGGGATTTGTGCTTGTCCTCTGCCCCTTGGGCACCTGTATTTACCCCTCTGTGGTCTGTCAGAAGCTGGAAAGGACCAACTTTTTGTTGGCCAATTTCTGCTGAAGCGTGGGGGCTGTACCTGTAAGAAATCTTTGACCGTCTGCATAGATTTTGCCTTATCCTCCATTTTCTTTAAAACCTCCTCTGCTTTAACCCCAAATAAGACATCCTACATCCTGCTGTAAGGGTGCATCTAGTAACTTTGCTTTAACATGATTAGGCAGAGATTGTTCCTTTAACCAAGCATGCCTACGTATAACAGACCCAGTAACAGCTGCTGTAGAGAAGCTTCCAAGGCATCAAAACCACATTGTAAAGTATGTTTGCCCACCTGTTCAGCTGCATGCAACATATCCTGCATTTCCTTGAATTAAGACTGTTGAGGGTGCGTGCCCATCTTTTGTTTTATTTGAGACATTAGGAATTGCTGGTATTTAACCATGTGAAATTGACAATTTAGTGCTCTCATAGCTAGAGTAGCTGAGGTGTAAATCTTCTTCCCCCACCTATCTGGTGCTCTGGAGTCCCTTTCAGAGGGTACAGGATTTTTAGCCATAGAAGCCTTAGCCCCTTTGGGACCCTGGGAGATTGTCTCTGGATCAGCAACAGGGCTGTTGTACAGGAATTTGTGTGAGTCAGGCACTCTATAGTATCTATCTGGTTTGGCTGGAGCAGGAGGCAGAGAATGTGGATTCATACTAGATTCTAAGAAAACATCATCCACAACGTCTAAAACTGGGGGGATAGCAAGTGGTCTGTGCTGGGGGAGTAAAAGAAACTCTCGGAGCCTTTTCTTTGAGTCGGAGTAGTCCTGACCTTCCCAGTGGAAATGTTCCCTCATGGTATGTAAGGTTTCCCCAAAGGAATAATCTTCAGGGGGAGAAGCTGAGGGAATGGAGTCTTCAGCATCAGAATCTTCATAAGGGGGAAAGGAGTAATCCTGTTCCTCAGAGGAGCCTGAGGAAACAGACACTTGATCAGAGGAGGCATAATCCTCCTCTTGTCTAGGCCTTTTGTCGGGGGTGGGGGTAGGGGTGTGTGGGGGGTTGGGAACCCCATCAAAGAAATCAAATCTTCAGCCATTTTAATCATCTGTTTCTTAGGCATGGGGCCTTGCCCTGGAGACTGAAGTGTAGTCTTTTTTGGTTTTAGAGGAGTGTTAAGCTTAGCATAAGATTTTATGGTGAGAGCAGTCGGTCTGAAGACACCTTCAGAAACCGAAGGTGTTTCTACAGCACTGGCTTCTCCTTCTGTAATGTCGTCGGTAGGGCCTAAAGAAAATGGCTGCGTCGGCCTAGAACTCTCTGCTGGAGAATCCAAAGCAGTCTGGGGATCCAATTCAGCGGTAGCCAGAGGCTGCGTAGGCGCCTCACTGAAAACCGGAGAACCGGTGACCGGCCCAGCCGAGGCCTCGGAGTCTGGCTTGGATCTAGGCTGCCTTTCTTTATCTTTGTGTTTTTTATGCACGCCGGTAGTCGGCTGCTCCAACGGCATAGTGTAATTAAATTTCCTACCGAAGTAGTGTCGTGCAAAATCAAAGCGTCACTTTATAGTTTGCTTATTGAACCTAGCACAAAACCGACAACCAGTGACGTCGTGGTCTGGGCCTAGGCAAGGTATACAAAAAGAATGAAAGTCCTTATGATGTTTTGCTTCCCACAAGAAATGCAATTGTTAATTTTTTCTGACATCAGACTGAGGCAAGAAAAGGTTCCCCGACGGGGTACTTAGCTTTGAAGACTTCGGACTGAAACTCGATTCGAAAATCTCAGGTGTCGGCTGACCGGCACTTGGGAACTGCTTCTGCTTCGGGCACCGTGCGGCAAGAAAGACTGAAGAAAATGGCGTCGGATGCCTCTCATATACCCCTGGCGCACTGACGTCAGGGAAGAAGCGACAGCAACCGACACCGGACCAAGACTTTGGAATTCGGGCCAACTGCGGGACTGCCTGACAGCAGGATAACCCAAGTGTGAAGACTGCAGCAGGGTAACACGATGAACATCCTCAGAGTCTGAGGCAGAGATAGCTTCTGGGGATAATTCCCTAATCCTTTTAGAAGGAGGTGGCTGAAAGCCATTGATAAGGGTCAAGAGATCACTAGCCATTTTAACCATCTGAGCGTGAGGCATTTGAGGGGAGGCTGGCACCTGCTTTGGAGTAGATTTCCGTCAAGATGGCCTGCTAGAAAGCCAGAGGGACTCAGGAGGCTTAGCCACCGCAGAAGTCTGAATTAAGGTCATCAGTCTGGATCTGGTCTCTGGGCGGAGAAAAGAGGCTTCAGAAGCCAGTGCCTGCTTAGCAGCTCCGGATCCATCAAAGGTGGCGACAGGCAGAGGATCAGAAGATGAAGTGGAAGCCTGCAGTACGGAGGGCTCAGAAAAGGTCTCCGCAGATGCCTGCTGCTGAACATCCATGGACTGCAGGGGCAAAGAAAGCGCCTCAATGACTACTGCTGACCCAACAACCAACTACTTAACAGGGACGTCGTCGGCTAATTTGACTCTAAGCCTGTCGCGGTCCTTATCTTTGCATTTCTTAGGAACATCTGAAGTCAGAAGACCAGAAGACACCATATCGACGAATTTAGTCCAAACTCTGAAATGCTTGAACAAGATCCTAGCTCTACGGCGTATGGTACAAGGGTTGAAAGAAGCACAAAGAACACAATTAGGGACGTCATTCTCAAGGCCCAAACAAGAAATACAAAAGGAGTGAAAACCACGGTGCGGAATCTGTTTTTCACAGGCAAGACAGTTATTAACTTTCTCTGACATTCATTAAAGTAAGAAAAGAGGTTCCCCAATGTCTTCAACTAAGCAGTCGGAATACAAAAAGAAGATACTCGGCCGACCGGCACTTGTGCAAAAAGCTTCTGCTTCAGGCACTGCGGCAAGAAAACGTCGGCTGCTGAGCCGGATTATCCATTTTGTAAGGACTGCAGCAGTGAAACACGATGAACATGAAGCCTGTAGCTTACATTAATATTTACAAATGACAAAATTATCTACAAAATTCCAGCTAGCTAGGCTGGCATCCATCACCTATCTTCACACATCCCCCCCCCCCCCCCCCCGGAGAACTGAAGCTAGTTTTTCAAGTGACCCTTGAGAGGGTTAAGTCTATCTGAGTATACCTTACCCCATTCCCTGTCTTGAGAGACAATCTATGTTGCACTGCTAATCCCCACTGCAGTGCTGCACTGACATATATGCTTGCAACCCTAGGCTCCATCTTAGCAACTTGGCATTTTGCTGGCTAACCATGTTAGGGGATTGTGATCTGTAACTACAGTGAATTTTCTCCCATACAGATAAGGCTGAAGTTTCTGCAGTGCCCACACTATGGCTAGAAATTCCTTTTCTACAGCTGCATAGCATTCCTCCCTGGGTTGGAGCCTACAACTGAGATAAACCAATAGGTGCTCTTCCTCCTCTGAAGAAATCTGGCTAAGTACAGCCCCCACCCCATGGTTCGAAGCATCCACCTGCACAACACATTCTTTGCTGTAATCTGGACTGGCTAACACAGGGGGTCCTCCCAAAGCTTCTTTAAGCTTCTGGAATGCCTGCTCACATGTTGTGGTCCACACTACCTTATCTGGCTTGTTCTTCCTTGTCAGGTCTGTGAGGGGAGCAGCTATGGTACTACCACTGGGGACGAACTTTATGTAGTACCCTGCTGTCCATACGAATCCCCTCACCTGCTTTTTGCTAACAGGTGCAGGCCATGCCTGAATGGCTTCTACTTTGGCAGGTCCTGGCCTGATCTTACCACTTCCCACTCTGTGTCCCAGGTAGGAGACCTCTGCCATACCCACCTGACATTTGCTGAGCTTAATGGTCAGCCCTGCCCTCTGTAGTCTACCCAGCACCTCCCTGACATGCTGAAGGTACTTTGGCCAGGAATGGCTGTAGATGGCAATATCATCTAGGTAAGCAAGCGCAAACCCTCCTGCTCCTGCTAGGATATGATCTACCAGCCTCTGGAAAGTTGCTGGGACATTTTTCATCCCAAAGGGCATCTTTGTGAACTCATACAAGCCAAAAGGAGTCACAAAAGCTGACTTCTCTCTAGCATTGGGAGTCAAGGGCACCTGCCAGTAACCCTTGGTAAGATCAACAGTTGTAAGATACTTAGCCCCACCCAGTTGCTCTAGGTCCTCATCTGTCCTAGGCATGGGGTAAGCATATGACTCTGTGTGACTATTTAATTTCCTGTAGTCCACACAGAACCTGGTGCTGCCATCCTTTTCCACAAGCACCACTGGGGAGGCCCAGGGACTGTTGGACTCGAATTACCCCTAGTTCCAACATCTCCTGTATCTGCTCCCTCACAGTCTGTTTGACTCTCTCAAGCACCCTATAAGGGGCCTGCCTAGTAGGCCTTTGGGGTCCTGTATCCACCTGGTACTGTACCATGTGGGTGCACCCTGGTTTCCCAATGAACATGTCCCCAAACTCCTGTAACATGGCTCAGATTTCTCAAACCTGGATAGGAGATAGCTGCTGGGATATGGCTACCCCTTCCACTGAGGTGCAAGTTCGAGCCTCACTGAGGAGATCAGTCACCAGCTCTCCCTCAGACTCCTCCTGTAATAAACTGCAAATGCGCAGCACAAGGGCCTACCTATCATGGTAAGGTTTCATCATGTTAACATGGTACAATTTGTGCTCCTGCCTAGCAGTTCTACCATGTAGTTAACATCACTTACCTTCCTTGCAGCTTGTTGTGTCTAACAGGAATGTGAACCATTACCTGCTGCCCTACAGCGTACTCTCTACCTCGAGCGTTCCTGTCATATCATATCTTTTTCTGTTGTTGGGAATTTGCCAGGTTTTTCTGGGCTAAGCCCATGAGTTCCCTGAGCCTTGACCTGAGGTTTAGGACAGATGCCACAACAGACTCCTTGTGAGGTTCACATTCATCTTCCCACTCATCACAAATGAAATCTAGAGGTCCCCTCACCCTATGCCCATACAACAACTCAAAGGGTGAAAACCCTGTAGATTACTGGGGAACATCTCTGTAAGCAAACAGATGGGGCAAATATTTTTCCCACTCCCTCAAACTGGTCTGCAAATGCCCGTAGCATGGACTTGATTGTAGAGTTTAATCTCTCAACAAGATTATTAGTCTGGGGAGGGTAGGGGTGATCTTCAGGTGCTTCACCCCACAGTACTTTCACAGACAAGCCAGCAGGTCTGACATGAAACTGACACCTCTGTCAGTCAGTATTTCTTTTGGGAATCCTAACCTGCTGAAAATCTCTAACAAAGCATTTGCCACATTTTCTGCCTCAATGGAGGACAAAGCCACTGCCTCAGGGTATCATGTAGGATAATCTACTACTACTAGGATATACTGTTTCCCTGTGGAACTTGGGGTAGTCAGAGGCCCCACAATATCCATAGCTACCCTCTGAAATGGCTTCTCAATCACAGGCAAAGGCATCAAAGGAGCTCTCACCTTGTCCCCTGCTTTGCCTACCTTTTGGCACTGCTCACAGGTCGTGCAGTACCCTGTTACATCTCTGGAAATTCCAGGCCAATAGAAGTTCTGCATAATACATCTCTCTGTACGTTTTATCCCCATATGTCCTGCAAAGGGAATATCATGGGCTATGGCTAGAAGCGCCAGACGGTAGGCTCTTAGCACTACCAACTGCTGTATCCTCTCACCTTCTAGCCCTCCGTCAGGGGTCCACTCTCTATACAGTAACCCTTTGTCACAGTATACAGATTCCCTCTTCCTTTGATAATCAGGTGCCTCACTAGCTACCTGTCTCAGGTCTTGCAATGTAGAATCTGAGAGCTGAGCCTGTCACAGCTCGCTCTTTGTAACCCTTCCCAGCTCCCCTTCCACAGGAAGTCTGGTATCCTCTGACAGTGGTGCCTCACTGTCAGCCTGGGTACTACTACTCACCCCTACCTTTGCAGTCACTCTGTCCAACGGAACATCAGTACCCACAAGCAGCTGTGGCTCACATTCAGTCTCACTGCTATGCAGTAGCTCCCTCCCAGAAGTAACCACCTCATCAGTCCTGGCTGCAAGTATGCAGTCAGTCTGGGTCTCCACCAGGCTACTAGCTCCACATGCTTGTCTCCTAGCCTGACTGTGTGTAACTGCATAAGCACATGGTACTGCCTCATCCAAATCCTTCCCTATCAGGACATCTGCAGGATGGTAGTTTGATACCCTTGTTGTCTCAAGACAACCTACTATTGGCATTTTGTCTTTCCCACTTACTGACTTTCTCACTTTTTGTTCCCCACCTTTGCCTCCGTGGACATCTGTATGCCACATGGCCCCACTGGTTGCATTCAAAACATTTAACCCTAGGTCCTGGACGTGTACCTGGACTAGTGGCTTCCCCTGCTATTGGCAGATTTTGTTGGGGCAGTCTGTGCTGCCCACCATGGGTTCTTTCAGACCCATGAGCAGTACTGGGGGCCCCTTTCCTGTGCAGGGATGCGCTGCTTGCTAGGTATAGGTCTCCCTTCTTCCCCAACTCATCTGAAGTAGCACATTGCCTATCAGCTAACCAGATCCTCATGTCCTCAGGCAAAGTGCTAATGGCTTTCAAAAGTGGTGACCTGACATCCACTCACCCACTTATGAAATAAGTGTTCAGTTCAGCAATATATTCACACACACTTTCTTCTGCCTTGCGTCTACGCTCACAAAACTTTTTTCTATACGTTTCAGGTGTTAGCTTAAAAAATTCTAACAAGCGGTTCTTAACAGTAGTCATCATCTTCTTTTGGCTGTTCCCGTTGGGGGTAGCCACAGCTGATCACATGTTTCCATTTCTTCCTGTCCTCTGCATCTTGCTGTCACACCAACCACCTGCATGTCCTCTCTCACCACATCCATAAACCTTATCTTAGGCCTTCCTCTTTTCCTGTTACCTGGTAGCTTCATCCTTAGCATCTTTTTCCCAATATACTCAGCATCCCTCCTCAGCACATGTCCAAACCAACGTAATCATGCCTCCCTAGCTTTGTCTTCAAACCTTCCAACCTGGGCTGACCCTCTAATATACTTATTCCTAATCCTGTCCACCCTCGTCACACCCAGTGCAAATCTTAACATCTTTAATTCTGCCACATCCGGTTCTTAACAGTAGTATAAACAAAAAATTCCTGACCAGAAATTTTAAACACAGTTACAGCTTTATCATAGAGTAAGGGGGTCAGGAACCATAACCAGTGCCTTTGGTCAACATCATACTGTTTACATACGCACTCAAATATATGAATGAAACTATCAAAATTATCCCCCTCTTTAAGCTGTGGAAGAAATTTGCTGACCTTTTCTGCTTCTGGGGTCTGGTTACTCCCTTCCCCATTACCTCCATGACTCTGGCGAAGTGTCAGCATCTCCTTTTCATGCTGTCTCTGTCGCTCCTATTCCTCAGCTTCCAGGCGTAGTAGTCTCTCATTCTCCTCAGCCTGCAAACGTCACAGTTTCTCATTGTCCTCACTCTCTAGACGCCTCAGTCTCTCAGCTGCTTCTATTTCCAAACGCCTGGCCGCCAACTCAAGTCTCTTTAGCAGCAGATGGATTTTTAAGTCCTCTGCAGAAAGGTTGAGCTGGCCATTCTCTGAGTGTGGTAAATCTCTACTGCCAGTCTGATCGTCCTCCAAGTTAATGTTTTCTAATGCAGCTGTGACCAAAGCTGCAATCATGTCTGCCCTAGTTAGGTTTCCATGCACCAGTCACTTAGTTGGGCACATCTCAGCCAGCTGGCTTCCTTGACATCTTTCCGTACTCCCTTGCTGACATGCTGCCTGCTCTCCCTGACTTACTAAGTTAACAAAAGGAATAAAAGAATTGTGATCTGAACTATTCACTGCATGGCTGATTTAGAGTACACAAACACCTTCAATGATCACTGTACACAAGCTACAGGAATTCACACTACCCACACCACTACAGCCAATTAATATTTGCCAACCAATTAATATGTGGTGTGGATATCCCACCACTGGCAAACAATTAATATGTAATGCCCGTGCACTGGCCCAGCAATCAAGGAGCCTCAATCCTCACCACTAACACCAGTGAGGGGCATCCATATAGGGAAAGGGTAATAAATACACACACAGTAAAGTACAATTTCCCTTAAGAGCACACAGAGATCAGAGTCTGGGGCTGGTTTCTCCCTTTCCCTCCAGGTCCCCAATAAGACTCCCCACTGGCACAGCTATAAGGACCAGAACAGGGGTGTGCATGACGACATCAGCTTCATTGGACTCCTAAGTTTCAGTCCTCCCAGCACACACCCACATGCCACAACACAGGTTAGGTAAGAAAAAAAAAGAAAAGAAAACAGGCCCAAGTTGCTCCGTTTTAATTCAAATGTGCTTGTGCTAAGCTTTCTAGGCTAACTCATAATGTGCTATCTAGTTTACGCTCTGAGTTGGACTGTGTGTGTGGTTGGTTATTACCACCTATTTTATTTGACTTTTAAGCAGATGGCTACTCCGGGGTATCATTCCTAATTGGCAGCAGCTAAGCAGAGTAGAAGTAGCAAGCAGCAATTTTATTTGAGCAGACTGGAAGCAGCAGCAGCTATTTTATTTAATATTTAAGACTGCAGAGAGTGGTTCCTGCTGGCTGTGAAGCAGAGTAGATCGTTACTGGCATCAGTTCCGTGTTTTATTTAGGTAGAGTGGTTCAGGTTCTGCTCCAGTGTATTAAGCGTGTGTGTGTGTGTTTTATTTAAGACTGCAGAGTTCAAATCTGCTGAGCTATCTGATACATAGTGGCCATTCTGGCAATTGGTGAGCAGCTATTTTTAAGTACAGTGGTTTGTTGGCATTATTTTAGCTAAGACTTAGGTTCTTGGCTCATTGCAGCTAGCAGATTAGCTATATTTCATTTCCAAGACTAGGTGACCATTCCGATGTACTGTTCTTCTAATTGGCAGCAAAGTTCAAATCGGTTAAACTGGAGGCAGAGTTCAAATCAGTTAAGCTATCTGATACATGTCATGGCCGTTCCGGTAATTGGTAACCAGAGAGGAAGCAGCTATTTGTAAGAAGACTGGTTTGTTGCAGACTGTGTGTGTTTAATGGCTGCTCCAGTATTAAGCAGAGCGGTTCTCTATTTTAAGCAGATCATTGCAGCAGATTTTATTTAAGCAGCTTCTGTTTTATTTAAGCAGCTATTTTTGAAGCTTCCATTTAAGCAGCTACTTTGAAGTGTGGTTCTCTATTTTATTTACCCAGAGTCAAAGCAGCTATTTTGAATAACTGCAGTTTAAGCAGTGTGCTTAATGGCCGTTCCGGTATTAAGCAGAGTGTTTCTAGGTTCTCTATTTTTATTTGCAGGTCATTGCAGCAGATTTTATTTAAGCAGCTATTTTGAAGTTTCCATTTAAGCAGCTATTTTGAAGTGTGGTTCTCTATTTTATTTAAGCAGAGTCAAAGCAGCTATTGTGAATTGTTGCAGCTTAAGCAGACTGTGTATGTTTAATGGCCGTTCTGGTATTAAGCAGAGAGATTCGTGGTTCTGTATTTTATTTAAGCAGATCATGGTAGTAGCTTCTATTTTATTTAAGCAGGTATTTTGAAGCTTCTATTTAACCAGATCATTAAGCAACTAGTGTGACTGCGGTGGTGGTGCTGCTGCAGCATTGTCGCCTCATAGCAAGACGCTGTCCCATTCGATTCCCAGCTAGAGCGTCTTCTGTGTGGAGGCATACGTGAATGGGGCATGCCTTCGTTGAAGGTTGTGCGTCAGGGCTGGTAACCCGGTACGTAAAAATCCACTACCAATCATTAGCGGAACAGAGTTCCGCTGTGGCGACCCCTAACCAGGAAAAGCCGAAAGACACACACATTAAGCAACGTGTGTGTGTGTGTGTGTGTGTGTGTGTGTGTGTGTGTGTGTGTGTTCAAAATGCCCCAGTGACTTGTAACTGCTGGTTAGGGTTACCCAGGCTCAAACCCTGTACCTTGGGTACAAGGTGCAAGAGCCTGAATTCTCTACCCATACCACCACTTATGACTCAAGGAGTTAAGAGCTCTAGTATCTGGAATGTTTGGTTCATACTTTTGGTCTGTGTTTCTCTTAAAATGTGTGGTTTTCTGGCAAATCAACGAGAACTGAATTCACTAAGTAATTATAGACGTTTAAGTTTCAGTCTTCCTATCTTTCAGGAAATGCATGCTAACACCAAAACATTTTATTCTAGCAACTTTCTAAGATTTTAAAATGTGTCCCACTCCCTGGTTTTGGGCCTTTGCCCCCCCCCCCCAATTAATTTTTTTTTCCAGATTTCTTGTACTGCAAAGTTCTTCTCAGGGGAAGACGTTTAGTGCTGCTTAGGTCAAGTCTGTTTGCACTGCAATGTTAGCAGTAGCACAACAGGTAGTATACTTGCTTTTGATGCAAAATGCTGTGGGTTCTACTCGCACAGTAGGGAGATGGATTTGCGGATACTGTACTGTTGCACTTTTAAAGGGGGTGTATTCTGCAGTCCTTAGAATGTCCTATTTGGTGGAAATACCTAGTAACTATGAACCTGTTATCAGTTTGGCATCCATTCCTTATTGCAATATTACTAGCTTATTTTTTTCAATGTAACATAGGCAGTTTATTCCTCAAGGGCAACAGTACTTTGTAGATGAAGCAATGAACTATAAAGTTGCTTGCTAGCAGCAACCTCTTCATTAGTTACATATCTTTTTAATGTGGAATTATTTAGATGACTTTTAGTTCTGCAGATATTATGCATATTTACCGATACTGGTGGACTGTAGAAGTTTGAGTAGACTTTTATGATGAAAATGTTCTGAATTGGGTAGTTTTGTCATTACTAGTTCATGCATTTTGTTTCATTGCTAATAAATTTAAAATGTGCTCTAACAAGTGTGCTGTATTATACAAGGAATATGATTTAATACAGTCAGGAAGGTGTATCAAAGAACACCTGTATGTTTCATGTGCAAGGGGCCTATGATTTGAAAACAGCCCAAAGGTAATCTTTATCCACTACTGGCCAGATGCATTTTCTTTGGATGTGGGTTTCAATAAATGTGAGTTTCAAGGGCAAAGAAGTTTTAGTGCTAAGTTGATTTTCATTGTGAGACTGTATTGCTTTATTTAGCAGATGTCCAATAGTGTTTGTGCTATAAAATGTAGAATAAAATCCAAATAATCATTGTAGAATAAAGCAGCATGCACATTACAGTGTTTATGGTAAATGGGGTGAAACAGCCAAGTAATGGGACATTGGAATGGCTGCAGGGGGACACTGAGCCTGGGGCCATATTTTGGCTGTCTGTTCTTCAGTATGTGTTTGAAAGTTGGTATCCCACAATTCTTTGGAGTGGGCGGGGTTACATAATTATGCATGCAAATTTTATGTTAATCAGCACACCAATTTGTACCTATTTTTCATGGGCTTTTGTCCAGATTTTTGATGTTTCCAGGTTGAGAGGTATGCCCTTATCAAAGGGTGTCCAATTATTACTGTGCAACATTATTATCCAAATGGTAAGTGCAACTGAACAGTCAAGGCTTATTTGGAGTGGCTTTGTACAATATCACTAAATACATGCAATGTACTCTTAGAGCTTAAATTATGTCTACACAAAATAGCCACAGTTGAAAGGTGTAAACATATTTAATAATAAATAATGCAAACGCAAGACAATACTTCTTACTAGACAGTGCTAGTCAGGAGTTCAGAGATCACATGAAAATGCAGTACAGAAAAAACAACTATTCTAATCTTCCTATTTCTTAGCTATATCTATGAGAAAACATAGTTCTAAAATAAACTTACATATAGAGCAAGACAGTGCTGGTGATGTTGGATGTTCAAGACAAATGCTCAATGCCCTCATTCTTTCTGTCTTAAAGTGATAACACAGTACCACTGATTCATTTCAGATTACATCATTTCTTTCTGGTTCCCAGGCTAACAGAAACTCAGAGGTTAATCGCCCTTTTGATCTTGCAGCTGGTCAGAAAGCCAGAGCAATAAATGAAATTATACATGTAAATTCTAGCCATTAACTCTGGCCTCAAAACAAAAGGCAGAATGCCTCCCTCTAGACATCTTGGCTCAGAGTTTTAGATCAAAGAATTTCACAAAGGCTGACTTATCAGCTTTCTTACAGCAGAGTGCACTTTTTTTTCAGCTCAACATCCAATACAGTCTTTTCACATTTAAGAGACAAGCCTGTAGCTTACATTAATATTTACAAATGACAGAATGATCTACTAAATTCTATCTAGCTAGGCTGGCAGCCTTCACCTATCTTCACACAGGTGATTACGTTTACATATACATGTTAAGTAACCAAGGGGAAATTAGCATGTAGAGGCATGCTTCCCCTCAGGAGGTACTGGTCACAGGTTTGCACAAGCCACTGAGAGGGGAGAACGAGGTGTTCCAAGTGGGAGAGAATAAACCATCCCAATGGACCCAGCAAGCTGGCCCACTCCATGTCACCAGACTCTCATCAGGAAACAGAAGACCTGCAGAGACTGCCAGGTCAGAAAGAGTGGGCTGTAGGTCTACTGCCAGAAAGACCAGGCTACCATTCTGTAGAAAAGCTATCCAGCAAGGTGCGGGGAAGTGGGGGGGGTGTCAGCACTGGCTGTAATTTCTTATTACGGGTTGCAATGATTTAAGATCTATTCACAGTGTATTAGTTCTGCTGTACATGGATCCATCTAAGGGAACTGCAAAATAAAGCTAATTGTCCATACCTATTGTGGTTGGCTAAATATAATTGTACAAGTATTATTTACTTATTTATCTACATGTAGGGGTACACATACAAAGACATATATACACAGGTGTCACTAAGTTCACACCCATACACATGTTGAACATAACCTGTTAGGAGCATATAAGAACTCCAGCCATTCTCACTTATGAAAATAATGCTTCCAAATCACAAACATGGATGGCACAAACTACATACATAATTCTTAGAGAACCTAAACAGCTGATTTCAATAGTCATTTAAGGTATCACTCTCCATATCTTGTTTAGAAGGTATTGTGTCAAATACATAACATCTGCTGGATCATACATGTCAACTTCATTACTCTGAAATTCCAGATAAAGGCAGGAATAACCCAAAAATCAGAGAGAATTTTTAAATATTACTCTAACCGATAAAATTAAAAGAACATGTTTTGCATCAACATGCATTTTTTGAGCAATAAGTGTTAGACTCTAATATCTAACATTATTTATTAAACTTTGTGAGGGACAGGGCAGAACAAAAGGCAAGATCAGGGACATTTTGCAACATTCCAGACAGCAAGATGTATTTCTTTAAATTATTTACCAGGTCACTGCACAAAAATGAATTACAAGCTCAGACTAAATGCTCGGGATATATGTTAGATATTCCTGCCCCAAGGTGAAAAAAATAAAACCATCAGCTGAGGTTTGAAAAGCTGACAGAATTTTAAATTTGGGGATGTTTTCAAGGAACTAATTTTTCCCAGATAGAAGCTGTTAATAGAGCTAAGGGAATTATATCATGACTCTGGGTCTTTGAGTAGTTTACTGATTCACTCAAATTCTGCATTAAGACTGAATACATCATTGTAAAATTTTGATTAATGAAAAACAGCAAATAATTGATTACTGATTATGGATTTATACAAGCCCTATTAGAAACATTATCCCGCCTTACAGGACCCAGTAAGATGCCTCCTTTACCTTACCCCATCAGCCCATTTTTCTCGGCAAAATGGAAGACATATTTTCAAAGGCCAGGCAAGAGCCCTATGAACCATATGTTCTTGTCCAAGAATCCCTACAAGCCATTCATTCCCTGACAAGATTCAGGTGGTAGGAAGCAGGTCAGCTTTCTGTTCCTGGGGACTTACTTTCTACTACTAGAAGTTCAACTGTTCCCCTGTCAGCAACCTCCTGTAGTCCATTATTGCTACCTCCAAAGAATAAACAAGCCTTTGCACTCTAGTTTCCCCTTGGTTACTCATTGTAAATGCACCACGGTAGCAGAAGCTCAGACAGCTCCACTGAGGAAACACCTAGCATCCTACCAGACTGTACATTTGCAATGAGCAAGATCTGCTCCTCTCCCCAGAAGATGGACAAAGCAGAGAGTGGATGCTCACTCCCATCCTTCCCAGCTAGCTCCAATAGGCACCCACGCCACTAGGTGAACTCAGGTTGACTGTGCTAAAGTCAACACTTTATTCCCCTACATCTCGAGGCTGGCTATAAAAACATTGCTAATCTAACTACCCATCATAACCTGAAGCCACTATGGCTGGATTTTTCATATGGAAGCTTTCGGATGTACGTAGACTTGTTTCCTGTAGTACTGCTGCAGAAACATACCAGGGGTACTCAAAACTATTCTTCAAGTGCAATTTCTGGACAGAGTAGCCCTACAAAACACTCACTGCATAATATATCCACTCATTTGTGTGTGTGTGTATATGTTTTTCACTCTACATACCTAGAAATTCAGGAGTTTTAAAATAATTCCTATTCTGCATATTATTCCAATTAAAAAGTCTCACCTGTCCAAAAGACATTTCTTTTGCAACATTTTACTCCCCTTAACTCCATCCATTGTGCTATACTTGCAGTTTCAAAAAAACACTCTATAAATTAACTTGTGTCTTTCAGCGCAACTCCAATCTGCTAATGATTGGCAGTAGATTTTTACATGCCGAGTTGCCGGCCCTGACGCACAACCTTCAACGAAGGTAAGCCCATTCACACATGTCTCCACACAGAAGACGCTCAAGCTGAGAATCGAACAGGACAACGTCCTACTGTGAGGCAACAACACTACCACAGCACCACCACCGCAGTCTACTCTATGAATTAATATTGGTTTTAATTAGGTTTGCAAACAGTCACATTCTGTACTTATGCTGCAGATTACGTTACAAGTCTTGCAGTTAGTATAAACTAATTATTAATACGCTGTCGCAGAGACAAGAGGTTAAAGACTTAAACATCTCACAGAAGATGCCTAAACATGCGGTGTGTACAAATGTCAGTAACAGTAAGCTTTGTTTTAAATTAACAGGTTAAAAATTCTTCACAAAGTCTGGCCTACACCATGGAATCTTTCACGTTTAATATAACTTACATGCTTGCAAGCATCATTTGGCACACTTTTAATTGGGAAGTGACATAAAGCAAAATGGTCTTGGTTGACGAGCTCTACTCTGTGATACCTAAAGACTAGAAGTGAAAAGTCAGATATAAGCAAGCGATGTATTTGACTTGATTACACTGTGAATGTTCACTGTTTAATGTGAAAGCAATATAAAGCAACATTGTCTTGCTAGTCTAACCAGTGCTACTCTGTGATACCAAACAATGATAAATATTTATCTTGCTTATATTTGGCCATAACTTAACTTTATTTTACATTTAGTCTTGATTGGCAAAGTCCTATCCTGTAAAGCCTCAACACTAAGAAGTTTCAGAGAATGCTCTGTGTATAACTGAATACAGTTTCCAGTTGATAAAGTGACAACAGGTCTAGATGATCAACTTGGTAACAGCTAAAAGCAGAAAGACAATACAGCCAACAATGCTATTCTACACATATCAAAATTATTACACACGGGAATGGGAAACCAAGTTTTATGCAAGTAAGCCTGAAACACACTGCATTTTGTGCAGTTTTCATGGGGAACCAATATGCAGCCGTATGATCTTGCCTGCCAATCAATCACATTGCTGGATGTTGAGTGTAAGTGAAACAATAAAGCACAGGTAAGTTGCTCAGAAAGTGGCTGAATTAATGCAGTCACCAGATCCCAAGTTCTGTGATGCATGGCATAACTAAGTTCCTGAGATAATATTCTGTGATCAGTAGAATTAATACATATGATGTGTGAGACACTGTTATTGTGGGGAAAAAACATACTGCACCTTAAAATGAGTGGATAACTAATGTTGTAAAGAAAAAAAGCGAGAATGATTTTTAGCAAGGAAGTAAATGGTATTCATTCTGATTTCAGTTTCATTCTGCAAGAGGAATCTCATTTACAGTGGTGCTTTATTTTGAAGTGTTATTCATTCACTTAATGTTTCTTTTCTGATGTGGACAGCCAAATAAAAGCATTTTGTTACTAATACAATGTAGTGAGGTAGCACAGATGCATAAGGAATCACAAAAATACATTAAGACATTCAATAGCAGGACCCAAAACTGACATACAACAAGGTCCAAGACATTTGGCAAGAAATATGTTGCAACTACATTTGAAATGAATGTATAAGGATTTCCAACATGGCTGCACACAGATCAACAAGGTTGACTAGAGCTGTCCCAGTGTCAAAACAAACTTTGGAAAACAGGCAGCAAACATAATTTATTTGGGAAAAATTCACTTATTGGTTAATTAAGTTTGGATATCAACAAAGGAAAATATGAAGAAAGTAAGAGAAAACCAACTATAAAATGTGAAGAAAAAATGATAGTGGGGAAGAGCTTTGCAGCTGTTCAGCAAAAAGCAGTTCATGTTTTCGCCTCAGTATGGGAGATGGTTTCCAATAATTTAGATTACTTACTGTACACCACACAGAAGAGAAGAGAGTTTATCCCTACAATAAAAGGATGTTGAGTAATAAGTGTGACATTCAAGTTGCTATATCAAGCTGTCTTCAGAATACTTACTGAAGGAGCAAAGACATTTTTGGATGCAGAACAGGCAAAGCAGCAAATAAAAATGGTTACCCCAGCAAAGACTGAGCCAACAATTTGAAGGGGATTTTCCTTCTCATTCTTCTGACAAAACAGAACTTGCAAGTAAAACCTTTTCTAGTGTTCCAAAGGAAAATGACTTGAGTGACAGAAAAAAAGCTCAGGAGTTTCTCAAAAAAACAGGAGAACCTTGGACTTTAGCCAGAGATTGGTTTTAGGGGGCTGAGATGATGAAGACAGCTAGCAAGAATGTGAAAATAGGAAATAAACTGATGAAATGTAAAATCTCATTTCCATAAGATGCAAGTTGGATGTGTGAACTCTGCTTCTGCAAGAAGTAGAGGTAAATTCAAAGTTTGTGGACTGTGTTAAATTGGAGGAATTCCCACTTTTTCATTAATGTTTAGAAGTATAATGAAGGAATTGAACATGTTACTAGTCTTTCGGCTTTTCCCGGTTAGGGGCCACCAGAGCAGAACTCCGGTCCGCTAATGATTGGCAGTGAATTTTTTTTTAGTGTCGAGTTGCCAGCCCGGCGCCCAACCTTCAAAGAAGGTACACTCACAGACATACACACCTACCTGCATGTCTTTTTAAATTCAGTTGACCTCGGGCAGGAGATGCAGATTCTGCACAGAAGGTGCTCCAGCCGAGAATCGAACCAGAGAGCTGTTGCTGTGATGCGATAACGCTAATAGCTGCACCACCACGGCTTGTCGAACTGAACATGTTACTATAAGTAAAAAATAAATTTCTCTCTTAGTAATAAGAGTGTAATAAATTTCTTGAATTCAAGTGTATGTCACACTACAACGTAGTTCTGTATAGTATGCAGAGGTACTTTAAATGTGAGGTGGGCGAGTATTACCAGTAACTGTTGTTAATACCAGCAGGGGCATCCAGGGTAAAAGATGAGTGGTCTGAAGTACAACAAATGGCTGTTGCAGAGTCACCCACCTACAGCTGTGGCGACAAAGGCTATTTGCTTATTTTTTTCTTTTTTGTGGCTGATAGAAGGACCGACCATGGGACCAGTGTTCTGCTCCATGGTTAAGCTGGAAATGGTGCCTCTTTCCCGAAGACAAGCAGTCATTGCCAGTAAAACACTACTAGTCCATAAAAATACTATTTTGACAGAAGCAGCACAGTAAAAAGCACATTATAACACTATGCCAGCCCCACAAAAGAAAATGAACAATTTCTCCACAGAAAAATGTTTTCAGTTACTTTACATTACTTTTAAACTGACAGGAAAAATACGAGTGTTAGGTTTAAAAGTACATTACAATCTCAAGGAAATCCATTATAGCAAAACAACCCTAGCTTAAAAATAACTTTTCAGAAGAGGAAGGTAATAAAACATCAGCAAAATTAAGAAAATGGAAGATTTTTACCCAAGAGGAACTTATTTGTTCAGCAAATGAAAAATCAAGCCAGCCGTTGAGCCTCAAAAGCCTCAGAAGAGCATACTCCTTGGTGGCAGTAAAGTTACGAAAAGCTTTGTGCCCAAACTTTGTCTTTTCATTAGCTCAGTTTGCACTGCTTGACAGTTTGGGCATGTGGAAGGTGTCCTGAAGCGTGGGAGGCTGGCTGGCTGTTATATTCTTAGCAGGATATAACCCAATAGCAAAGGTTACTGCAGCAGTGATCAATATGATGAGAACTTGTTCATAACTAGGAACCAGAGTGTGTGACAAAATCTCATGCAGGTCACCCCATGTTCTCAAAGGCTCAACCATGATAAAGCATCTGCCACTCCCTCACCCCCATCCCACCAGATGCTAAGACTAAGCAGCATGTACAGATATATGGAATGCACACAACGACTTTCCACTGGACAGTCCACAGCTGCAGCACATTTCCACATCTCCACCCCCTAGGACAGGTACTCATTTTCCCTCTGTTGGATTTCCAGCGACACAATTGGATGTCTTGCCACTGTACCAGTATCCCAGCAAAACTTGCGTCTTTCTAAAGTCTGAGAAGTTAAAACTGCTATACAACAGTAAAACTTAAAACATCACACATTTGTATTCTCTGTACTGTGCAGGGGCATCACTCAGAAAACAATCATCAGTTTATTATCAATTACTTGCCTTTGCTGTATGCTTTGTAGTTTTGCTTATTATAGGATAAGCAGAAGCCTTTGAAAGTTTGCAGGAGTGGGAGGCTTTCTTAAATCAAGCTTCCACTTTCATTTGTATAATATTTATGGCCATGACACACACAGAAGTTGTTGACTCAAGTCATACAACAGGTGCTGCTGACTCTGTTGAAAGGATTCTTTCCAAGCTCCCCACTTATACAAAGCCAGGGCTGAAATCAAATTCAGATGGAGTCCTCAGCTTGCCAACAATCTCTTACCAACATCTACAGCTGGCAGTGCATATATGATCAAATGACAACAGTTAATGTTACAAATCACATAGTTCTGTTTACTAGTGACTCGTTTATTGTGATCCCATATTAACTGCTTATGTATTCTCTGTACCACAACAGCTTTCCTTAGAGGGAAGACTTTCTGTATTCTCTGGGCAGACATAACTGTAGTTTTTGATCAGTACTGCTAAGAAGTTTACATAGTGGCAAATGAAGTCTATCCTGGGCCTCAGGCAGTTTTCAATCCATGTCCCCCTACACAAACATTTTTTTGAACTATGCATAAATGCAGACAATTTTGACTTCACTTTTCAAATTGCTTTAAATATGTATTTGTCTACCTGACTGTTTTGAATGCATTTTATTGTATATAGTTATTTGATATGCATATCTTTAAAATATATACCTTACTGTTGGTTTTCTGGAGAACTACACCACTGAAAAGGGGAAATTCCCAGCTGAAAACTCCTAAGTAATAAATAAAACAGATATACAGACACTTAGCTAAATATCTTCAGACACGCATACATACAAAGTGTAAAATATTTCAATTTAAAACTCCATTAAGAGTGCATAGTTACCAATGGAAGACAAGTCATTGGTACCAGTTGTTGTATCTTTCGGCTTTTCCCGGTTAGGGGTCGCCACAGCGGAACTCCGGTCCGCTAATGATTGGCAGTAGATTTTTACGTACCGAATTGCCAGCCCTGATGTACAACCTTCAACGAAGGTAAACCCATTCACGCATGTCTCCACACAGAAGATGCTTTAGCTGAGAATCGAACAGGACAACGTCTTGCTGTGAGGCGACAATGCTACCGCAGCACCACCACAGCAGTAAGTCTTTGGAACCAGTACTATTGTGAAAACCTGTTTCTTTCCCATTGTAACACACAAATGTTTAAACTGACTTCATCAAGCAATGCTGATATTACAAATGCTGTTGGTGCAGTTTGCCCCACCCTTACACCTCTGATGCAAAAAGCTGATCAAAGCCTCACTAGTTTTAAAGGTCTCTACCCAAAACAGTACAAAACTGATGTAAAAATAAATGTTATCATAAACACCTTCTACTGTAAAGCTCCAGTCTATCCACCAGTGTGACATCTCTAAAAAAAAAAAAAAAAAGAAGAAGCGTGGTTGTATCCACGCGAAAGCGCTTATCAACCCACTTGTTAAATAAAAGGTTTACTTTATTTTATCGCTACTAGTTCTACTGGATTATTTACTTGGTTGGTGAAATTGCCACTTGTTGTTTCGTGGAGAGATCAGTTTCTGTTTTTACATATAGTGTGACATCTCTATTTGATCTGAATAGTTCTGATATCTGTGCCTGACTTGCAGGTCCATCAAGTTCTTTCAAAGATTCTACTTCTGTTTTGCTACCATGAACTAATTATGGGCACTATAAATTGTACCTAGGACTGATAACTTGTGGCAAACACAAATATATGTTTAAAAAAAATGTTTGCAATATGGATCCATCACATAACATTGGTAATGAAAGTCAAAGTAAACTAATGATTTCACAACAGACTTTTAGTCAAATTGGTTCTGGAATAATAAATTACAAAATCACTGCAAGGTAGATAACATCTCCTTAAAAAAAGCAGTCAAAAGTCAGCTACATATCCTCGATGCATGTTCATATACTATAAACTAAAAAAGACAAAAAGCTTGTTACCTTTGTCATCACTAAAAAGCATTTCAGAAAATATCATGAACTGATCAGTACAGACAGATACCTTCCTCCCACTGCAGTACACTTCTCAGCTCCTTTGTGCAAGAATTCTGCACAAAGCCAAAAATGGGGGAACAAAGGCTGAAAATTAAGGACAGTTTTGACATACCACACTAATTCATGAAAAAGTTAATAGAATAGAGATTATGTACTTACCGTAACTTGGCATCTGTGTTGTCCAATTTCATTGAATCAAAAGGGATTCAGATTTATACTACTGGAAAACCCATCAAATTGACCATACTGAAGCTCAAATAAGGAATCTATGGGTTCCCATATCATCTCTATCACACTCAGCTGATTTAGGCTGGGGGAAGGTGGATGGGATGGGATGCATAATGAAACTGGACAACACAGATGCCAAGTTATGGTAAGTACATAACTTCTAATCTGATGTTGTCCATTTCATTATGCATCACCACTGGGTCAGAGTCCCCAGCTACGTAAACCCTGGGTGGCCCTCAAGGAACAATATGCCTGAGCACTGCGGAGCCAAAGGATGATCTGTTCCTAGAAATACTGTCCAACTTATGGTGAGATACAAATGTGTGAGATTTGAACCAGGTTGTCAATAGGGGTTCTTGCGGGGAAAGCAGACGAGGTAGACATGGACCTGGTACAATGAGCTCTAACAGGACAGGGAAGTTGCGTGCCATGCTGTGAGTAGAGTGCAGAAATACAACCAGTAAATCACTTGACTAAAGTAATTTTGGATACGGCCTTATCTAACCTATTTGGTGAGAAGGAGATGAACAACTAACACTTCCTGTGTGATTTAGTTCTGTGTAAACAGAAGTGCAACTGTCTATTCACATCCAGTGAATGCAGCACATATTCTCCCTAGAATACTTCGGGAAGAATACAGTCAGGTAAATGGTCTGGATTAATATCTGTCTCTGTTGCAACCTTCAGTATGAAGGAAGGAATCTTTTTGAGGGAGACTATCTTTGAAGAAGGTAATGTAAGGTTACTGGGAAGACAGAGCTTGCAATTCTGATACACTTCTTGCTGAAGTAATGGCCACTAGAAAAGCAGTCTTCCAAGACAAGAATTTTAAGTCACATAAGCTAACAGGTTCAAAGGGTCTCTGAGTAAGACCTTGAAGCACAAGAGTGACACCCCAAGGAGTGGACAGATCTTTTATTGGAGGTCTGAGATGAAACATTCCTCTCACAAAGGCCCTGAATAACCTAGAAGTGGAGAGGGAAGACAAAACATTGTTACCTTTCCCTACATGAAAAGTCCTAACAGCTGCTAGTTGTAACTTTATAGTGGAAAAACTAGTGTCATGCTGAAAAAGTTAATTAAGAAACATAAGAATATCTGAAATAGAGGCAGAAAAAGGGATGAATATTCCATTCTGATGCCCAAATGTAAAATCTCTTCCATTTACTATTATAAACTTTCTTGGTGGAAGACTTCTGAGAAGCAAGTATAATTTCTCGAACTAGGGAGGCCAGCCTGGACTGTCGCAGAATCACTTGAAGTGGAGAAACCAAGCAGTTAGTCTCGGGGATTGGAGATTGGGAATCTGACATTCAGACAGATGGGAGATTAGATCCTGCCTGAGATCCAGTATCCATGGGGGATACTTGCTGTGAGACAGCAGGAAGTGGAACCATATCTGACGAGGCCAAAAGGGGGCAATGAGGATTAGACTGGTCTTCAACCTGCTGGTTTTCTGTAAGACTTTTGGGAATCAGGGGAATTGGAGGATAACCATAGAGGAAACCCGGGGGGCCAATTGTAGACTAGAGTATCCCTGGGTGACTCCGCCAAGGAGGGGATTGGAGCGAAATACTTGCTGCACTTGTTGTTCAGGGGCGATGAAGAGGTCGCAGCAAGGTTGGCCCCAATGGCTGAATATTTCATTTGCTACTGATTGGTTCAGGGACCACTTGTGGGCTGAAAATCGATCTGCTCAGTCTGTCTGCCAGAATGTTGGACTCCCTTGGAATGTGCTTTGCAATGACAAATCAGTTTGAAGATATCACCCATTTCCAAACCCTCATGGTCTCCTTGCACAATGGGTATGATCAGGTTCCCCCTTGCTTGTTGATGTACCAAACAAGAGACATATCTGTAAGAACTGCAACTGTTCCCAGAGGGAGGCAGTCCTGAAAGGCTTGCAGCATCAAAAGAACCCCCCCTCATCTCCAGGACATTTATATGCAATTTGGTCTCTGTCGGGGTCTATGTACCTTAGGCTATTCTTCCATGAAAATGTCCATCCCACCCTACCAGGGAAGCATCTGTGGTCACTGTGGTTATAGGTGGAATAGAAGTGAAGGGTCTGCCGAGATGGAGGCAGTCTGGTCTGTAAGCATCCACCACTGCAGATGACGCCTGCAAATCAGTTATCCTGACAGGGGTTGACAATGGATGATGCAGAATAGACCACTGGACCGCTAGGGTCCACTGGAGAACTTGCATGAAGAATTTTGCTAGACTGGACAGAAAAATGGCAGCTCACATGGACCCTAAAGACCATGAGGACCAGGCGAGCTGGTGGTGACAGGATGTCTAGCAACAGAGGTACCTGCTGTCTCAATAATCTTATTCTCTATTGAGGCTGGGCAGCTATCTGTGCAGTTGTGTTCAACTATGTTCTTACGAACTCAGTGTCCTGTACAGGGGACATCTTTGACTTCACCAAATTCACTGTGATTCCCAGCCAATTGAAGAGTTGCAGCATCACCTGAATGGCTCAAAGTAGTTGATACCTTGTAGGTGCCACCAACAGCCAATTGTCTAGGTATGGAAATACCTGGAATTCTTGCACATGGAGGTAGGCTGCAACCACTGCCATGCATTTGGTGAACACACAGGGGGCAGTGGTGAGACCAAAGGGCAGTGCTGTAAATTGGTAATGACTGGCACCCAGCTGGAAGTGCAAGTGTCTCCTGGAGCATCTATTTTGTTATGATAGTACGCATCCTGGAGATCTCTAGAGCACATAAAATCATCCTTGCATAGAAGCAGCAGAATGGACTGTACCATAACCATGTAGAACTTCAACTTCTTTACAAACAAATTCAGATTGCTCAAGTCTATGATCAGTCAAAGGTCTCCTGGTTTCTCTGGCACCAAAAAGAAGCGCAAGTTCTGCATCTGTGATGTTCGTCTGGGACCTCCTGGATGACTCTCTTTCTAGTTTTTGAACGTCTAGAAAGGCACTGTCCCTCTGAGTGGCACACTGGGGAGATATCTCCCAGAACTGGGAGAAGGAAGGTAAAAGGGAATATAGTAACCTCTGGAAATTATATTTAACACCCAGTTTTCCTTTGTTATGTTATCCAACCCATTACACAACCACCATACACATAACACACATACATACACATACACACACATTCAGCTTACCAAAATCCAGCCGAGCCATCTAAATACAATAAATCCATCCAGAGTGAGCCTTCTAAATGAATCCTTCCAGCGATAAATCCAGCCGAGCCTTCTAAATAAATCCTTCCAGCGATTCACCTTCTAAATAAAATCTGCCGAACCTTCTAAATAACAGTGATTTGCCTTCTAAATAACTCCTTGCCTTTCCGGCTGGTTCATTCCCGCTTACAAAGCATTTGAACCAGCTAGAAATACATGCACAGCAAGCTCAATTCTGAAAGGCTGGTAGCCCTGATGAGCTGATGTCATCGCACACATGATGACGTCAGCTAAAGTGCGAAAAATGAAAAATAAAGACGCGAAAAATAAAAAAAAAAAATCGGAAATGAAGAGGTGCTACTCGGAATCGTGGCACCCCATTATTTGGACCCCAAAATTCAGTAAAAAACAAGTAATCCGGGACAGTTTGGCGGTATGAATGGTAGTCTGCGCCTGACTGCCTACAGAGTAGGACAGCCAGGCAGCGCCTCAGAACTGCTGATAGGGCCTGTCAGAGAAGGGTTTTCTAATGTCCCTTTTTTTGTGGACCTCCCCCTCCTTCGGGGGCAGTGTCTACCATTAAATCTTCTTCCTCTGCCTCTAGAAGTGGATTCATCCTGCAAATTGGGAAAGACCCTTAGGACTTACTGAACCACATCATCTTCCTACTGTGTTGGTTGCTGGAGCAGGTCCACTGGGGGAAGAAAACTTGATTCCTATGGCAGATAAGGTCTTACCTTCCTGCTCACTGTGGGTAAGACTTTCTTTAATTGACGGTCCAAAACAAGGAGGACCCATCAAAGGGGGCATTAATGAATGATGCCTCATCCAGGCATGTTTCTGAAGAGCTATGCCTGAACTGGCTGCCCAAGAGGTTCCTTCCGCAGCATGAGAAATTAGCCTCATTGAGGAATTAGCAATGGAGGACATAAGTGATCAATTGGAGAGACACCTTCTTGAGGTCCTCCTCCAACAAAGACTGCATCCGAGAATTTGTGATTTCTTTGACCAGGTTGCTCTGGAGACATATGAATTGTGCCAAGTAATTTAATGGTCTCAGGGTAAAGGTGGCTGAGGAATAGATGCCCTTCCCATGTCTGTCCAAAGCCTGAGACTCTCTATCTGGGGCTGCCGACACCACTATGCATCAACTGGGACAACTTTACTCCAGAACGGATAGTCACTGGGGGGGACTAAGGTGTTTATCCGCGCATTTAGGAAGAGGCTCCATGGTGTCTGACTCCTTCCAAGCCCGGCGAACGATGAGGTCAATAAGCTCATCCACCTGTGGGGTTATTCAAGACATAGACAGGCCCATCCTGAAGGCCTCCAGGAACACTGACTTCACGGAGGAAGAGAGATGAGATGACCAGCCACCCTTTTAATCATTTCCAAAATATCTCAGAAGGAGATGTCATCAGCTGGAGATCAGGGGACCCTTCTTTTTCATCGAAGTCAGTGTCCTCTGTCTACGACTCCAGTGGGAAGTCTAGGTGCTTCCTCTTGCACCACCTCTTTCAATGAACCTCCCCCATGTGATACTCGGGAGAGGACTTGGAAGACAGGGGGACTTCTTGTTGAAGGTAGGTCTGGAAGCTCTCCAGGAAGACTATCGACAGGATGGATGGGAGCAAACCTCTGATCAGGAGGGGATTGGATAGGACTTGGAGGAAGAGGGGCTGCATCTTGCAGTTTCGAGAAAGCCACCTCTGCAACCAGGAATGCGAACAACGCCAGGGAAGCCTACCTCCCCAGCCTAGGGGACGGAGCTACCAAGGGGAAAAAGAATGAAGCTACCCTGGATCTGACTCCTCCAAAAGGCACTGGGCTCAAACTGTCAAGGGCTGAGGCCCCCAGGGGAAGGGATGGTTCCAAAAAGGTCAGAGCTGAAACCAACCCAGAGGAGTCAGCACTGACGTCTTGGGTTCAGGACCCGCTTCGCTCCAAGGGTATCAGAGCCAAGCTAGTTTGGACACTTCCGGAGTCTAAGAAAGGCAGATTCTACGCTATGACAATTCACTCAAGAAAACCAGATCTTGGAATTCTGAAACAGAGGGTTGGATCGAAAGAGGAAGTAAGGGTACTGAAGTTGGAACTTTCTCAGATCCTGCAAGGGTCAGAGAAGGCAAGATCCCCAGCTCAGTCTGTGCTTTGAGGAAACTCCGCATTATCCTGTCCATGTCTGAGTGTGACATCCATGAAGATCCAAGGAGGTCAGGGGATGAGTGGACTTGACCAGGGCAGACTGGTCCAGACAGTCTGGGCAGGAGAAGGAGACTTGCTCCGATGTGAAGAATGACTCTGGGATCTCCAATCCAGGTGTTTCTGACCCGAGGAAGTTTTTTCTGGAGACAAAAAGCTTTGGACCTGTACCACTTCCGTAGTATCGGAAAGGCTACTCGAACCTTCTATGTGGCACGCCTCATCACTAAGGGCTTTTCATCCAGAAAAAAGGAGGTCACTGTACTCATCCCTCATTAGACCCATTATAGAGTACAACGCCCCATTTGGTATGTACCTCACAAGACATTTGCAACAACTGGAAAGGCAGCAGAAATACCTCACTAAAAGGATCACAGGCTTAAAGCAGATGCCCTATGTTGACCCTCTAAAAAAACTCCAGCTATACTCTGTGGCATATCATCTTCTCAGAGGTGATCTCTGCTTAACAAACAAGGCCATGTCAAACCATGAGCTGTTGGACATGCTCCACTTAAGGAAATCCCAATTCCTCAATCGCCACACCCTCCAAGGATCTAAACCTTGTCATCACAATGAACAAAACATGCTGGAGAGATAGGTTCCTGACCCAGAGACTCCCCATACTCTGGAATAGACTGCTCATACATGTCAAGCAGAGCGCCTCCTTGGCCCTCTTCAAAAGGAACCTTGATGATTGGATGGGTGATAGGAAATTCACCCTGGGGATCACATCAGTCGCCCTGCTTGACAGGGGTCCATGGAAGAAATATCCATGGAATTGTTATGGCTAGGCTTGTATAGGCCCTAGGGCTGATAGCCTAGTACCAACTTATGAACCCAAAGGCTGAAGATCCGCCAGCGAGAGACTCTACTGGATCTGAAGAGATGCAACAAAAGGGCAGATCCAATGTAGAAGGATCCCACAACTTTTGGCGCTTCTCCGGAAAAGAAGGCATGGACCCCGGGGCAGCTAAAGGTGCACGCTTCTTAGAAGTGGGAGTCTGAGCTCCAGAGGACAGCAAGAGACCTCTCAAAATCAACTTACTGCACTAATCAGCAAGGGCTCAGGGATTGAAGGCAGCACAGATGTTGCACTGGACCTCCAAATACCTGGCCCAAAACAATACAGGCACCTCTTGTTCAGCATCTGACTGGAGAATCTTATGCCCACAAGAGGTCAACCTTTTGAAACCAGTGTGTTTGTCGGAACCTGTAGATTTGTCAGGCATACTGGAAGGTTAGTGTACCATACACACACACGCACACTAACAAACACTAAAAATAAACCAAAAAATACCGGGAATTTTTTTTTTTTTTTTTTTTGTGGAAAGAAAGAAGAGAACTGCTAGGGAAAAACATGGAGTGGACAACCCTAACTCCAGGAAGAAGGGGGAGGTACACAAAAAGCTAACCTAACAAAGATATAAATCTAAAGAACTCAATGTATGCTAAAGTAGGAAAATTCATTTATTTTGAAGCTGAGGCTACAGAACTGTGTCTGTGATGGAAGGTGGCAAACAAGATATAAGGGGATTACAGAAGGAGTGGGGCCTTATGGGAGGAGGAGGAGCTCGGATCGTAAGTCTGGAGAAATGACCAAGTCGGATCTGAAGTTGGATCCATAGACCCCAGTAGTGATGCATAATGAAGTGGACAACATAAGATCAACATTTTTTTGCATCAACATGCATTTTCGGACCAATAACAAGCATGAATCTCTAATGTCCGGCATTACTGACTGACTGCAATCCTCACTGACTCACCAGAAAAACAAACATTTTTATAAGGGTCAGGGAAAAAATATGAGGCAAAAATCAAGAACATTTTGCAAAACCCTGGACATTTGAGACATACACACTGCAGTAACACACACACAAGCATTTTTCCATGTTCAGACTCTTTCCATAAATACAATTGTAATAAAGACATGAAAAGATATATATACTGTTGCTTGCTGCACAGCATCAGGGTTGAGGAGCAGCTAACAAACTATTATCTTCAGTCAGAAAAGAAAAAAAATAGTGCACAATTGCAAAATATAAAAACAGAAAAAAAATCCAACAGCAGCTACAAAGCTCATCTCACCAATCAAATATCAGAGCATTAACAGCTCCGCCTCCACAATCACGTCACTGTCCTTAACATAAGCAGAAGTGAGCAGATTCTAGGAAGAGCTCAAAGCCTCAAGCTTATCATTGCCTATATGATGTCCATGGGGAAGTTTCAGTACAAGTCCACAAATTTTTACCGCAGGCACTGTACACTTATGATGCAATATTTAAGCAATAACCCACGCCTGGATGTGGGTAATGCTGGATTTACCCATTGGTGGTGTGGTTTAGCCCTCGTGACCAAACAAAGACAACCGGGGGTAAATCCAGAATTACCCACAGACAGAAATGGGTTATTGCTATTATACAATGACATTATTTAAGAAACAAAAACACTTACTTTTCTTAAATAATGGTATTGTATAATGCCTCCATGCTGCCCTTCCGCAGCTGTCCGGTATTCTACGGCAATTCTGATGTACTGCGCATGTGTATGGTTACGCAGTACATCAGAGCTGTGCACGGAAGCAACAGAGAAAGGAAGATCTCCGTTGCTTTTTAAAAGGTGTCTCGCTATGTTAAAAGAGTTTAACATAGCGAGATAGCTTTAAAAAAAGCAACGGAAATCTTCCATTCTCTGTTGCTTTTTTTAAAGCTGTCCTACTATATTAAATGAGTTTAACATAGCAAGGCAGCTTTAAAAAAAGTAACGAAGAAAGGAAGATCTCCGTTGCTTTTTTTTTTTTAAAGATATCTCACTATGTTAAACCCGTTTTAACATAGCGAGGTTACAGCAACGGAGCTCTTCTGTTCTCCGTTGCTGTCTAAACACAAAAAAAAAAAAAAAAAAAAAAAACACATACTAATGAAAAAAGTCCAGGCGACCAAACTTTTTACATTAGTATAAGTCTGATTTACAACTGGCACGCTGACCAGTCAGCATGCAAGTTTTGGAATATTAATGGGGGGTCATTGTATAATTGTAAATAACTCATTGGTTTGTTCTGAATGAAGAAATCATGCAGGAGTTACAGACCTTTACATTTTTTGCAGCTGGCAATGGACTCCAGGCTGACACTTAAAACACCCCTATTATAATCTGCCCTTGAGTGGAAAGCACTTTAAGTATGATGAGCAGTTAATTGCCAGCAGAGATATGGTGGTCACTTTTTTATGAAAATGTGACATGGCACATTTAATATATTTCAAAGAATTTTAAAACTGTCCACCAATACATTATAAATGGCAGTTAAGAAGCCAAATTCCTTAATATCATTTTAACTATTTTTAGACACATGCCTAATCCACCAGTGTGGATCTGTGTCTGAAGTTAAAATAATACTTGTAAATAAAAAAAAAACTGCCGTTTAGTAACAGCAGCAAAACTTTGTTTCCTTTGGTTTGCAACTGGCTCACCAAAACAAGCACGCAAGTTAATTATTACAGTAGAGGATACACAGTCTAACCATCAAATTCTCCATGGATAAAACACTTGCAACTGCCCAGTGTCAGCTGCAACCAAACAAAATGTGAATATGTTACAGTCTTTGTTAGTAGTTAAGTATTTGCACTGTCCAAAGTTATGGCTTTACATTCAGTATGCTCATATGAATTCTTTTACCTTCATCAAAACAAAAGAGATGGTACAAGACTAATACTTGATGCTGAATAAACTTGAAAAATAAAAAAAGCAACAGCACAGCACAGATTTTGAATGCTACTTTACTAACGAGTTAGCACTTTTCATCTTCATAAATTGATGAAGACTTTTAGAATGAATAAAAACACACAAATATTTTAACTTACACGCTCAGCTTAACTGAATTTGCAGCCTAACAAATATCTTATTCCTTAACGTTTCTAACACAAACGCAAAGACACACACGAAGCAAACATTGCAGCTAAAAAAAGCTCATTTGGATCACTCCACTATCCCAATTACATGTTTTTTTTTATAATTAACAGATAAATAGAATATATGTCATTGACTTTCAATTACTACATAATTACATTAAAGGAAGTACTAGTTTAGATATTTCTAAGAACAGCCTGTACACTTATTATGGGAATAAGTGTTTTGGTATATTGGCTAGCTAGAAGGGCATTAATGCCCATGCTTGAAATATTTATGTATTTAAGTGTATATGTACATTCTTTGAGAATCTTTCTGCTTATGAATTAAAATAATCAGAGACTAACTATATACACATTTACCTACTCTGATACAGCAAACGTTAGTCTTGGCTATTTCATGCTTTGATTAATAACTGTGCCCATTGTTATGTTTTGTACAGGAATTCTTCAATTCCATTATTCAACAATTATCTTTTATTCTCATTCATTCGTCCTTTAATTACAAAATTAGGTTCCATTTATTCCATGTGTTGATTAATAATCCTCCCTTTCTCCATTTGCACAATTGTACTTCTATTTCCTTAATCTCTTCTATACTTCTCCTCCTGCCCTAAAAAAACAAATGGACTGATTGGGTACAGGTAGAAGAGCTCACTGAGTTTTGTCCTACAAAAAGCACAAAAAAAATTATGTTTTTGATGATAAAGATTAACACTGCCTCATCTGTATCAGGACATGGTGTATTACTATTCTGTCTGTCTTACAAAAATCAGCTTTACACAGATCTCTTGCTAGGATCAGGAATTCAAGTCACCGATGACTCTGTAGGCACTCAGTAGGCATATATGGTAGGAGAAAGACAAATTTTTGTTGATATACTCACCAGTATGTATATATGTAGGGTTCCTGTTACTGCGTCAAATGCTTAGGTTGTTGAACACTTAAACGTTGACACCTAAACTTTGAACGCTCAAACAGTGACTGGCCAATTCCGCAAATTTTTTCCCACGGAAAAATTCACTTAGGTGTCATCTGGAATTTGCCCTTTTCCCCGATGTAGAGCAATCTCAGTGTTAGTATATTTAGTTAGGAGGTGTGTGGGGGGCACAGCCCCCCACTTGATTAGGGTTTTAGAGAATTTATTTTTTTTTGTTGTTGGCTAAGCAAATTTTTTTCACGTGGAAAAAATTTGCATAATTGGCTGGTTGCGGTTTTAAGCGTTCGACATTTAGGTGTCGACGTTTTGGCATTCGATGCTGTAATATAGATGCTATATTTATGTTGTTCCAGCTTGTCAATGTTGGCTGTCCAGTTGCATTGTTTGTTTTCTGTATGGCTAAAAGTTATGTATTTTAAATGGAATCCCATTAGCTTAATATTATATAGGTTCATATGTAGGTACTAGGCTATTGGCCCTAGGGCCTATACAAGCCTAGCCAAAAAGATACCCTGGCTTTCGCCACCCAAGAAAATTATATTATATTGTTATAGAACATCATGTTACAGGTGGTAAAAGGTCTATTTTCAACATATGCATGCTGATATATGGGTTTTTGTCCCAAACAATCTAATTCTGACAAAAACGTATCCAATACTACCGTCTCTGTTATTTTTCCACAACATGAAAATAGACTTAAGGGTGTATATGACTCTGAGTTTGTCCTACTACCTCTTTCCCTTAATCTTGAGGAATACCCATATTTATATGACCTTGTAAACAATAGATTTAATGGTACTGTAAGTTCTTGCTGAAATGTTCTCAGGTCATTATTACTAATTCTGTCTCCTCCTTGTGGCTTGTTTGAATTCAGTTTGCTCAGTTCTTTTTAAATATAATCTAATTTGATTCCAGTATCTGAGGTTACCTGGATGTCACTAGGACAACTTATCACCCCCTTTGTGGAGCCAAACTGTTTTGCATAAGATTTTGTAAATGCATCTATAACCTGTTGTGCCAGAGAATAAATTTTAGAATCTACACACAGTTTATCAATTTGTATGTCTTTACTCCTTCTATATCTCATGTGTCTATAAAAAGGCTTCCAATTATGCTCAATATCTTTATATAAAATTTCTTCAAATTTTTCTTGCTCTTGCCTCACACTATGCTTAATTTATTTGTCCAGCTTGTTTATTTGAGTTTTCAACTTAATCAGATATCTTGTTCTTAGGGAATTATGTCCCCCTGACATTGTAAGCCTAGATCCTGATGTTAAACATTTTTTTTGCTTTTTTGCACTCAGTTTCTCTTTCAAAACTTTCCACAATCCATCTGCAGTTTTTCCACTTAACACATCACTCCAGTTAGTTTTACATAGCGACTGTTTTGCTTCCATACAATTTGTAATTAATTATCTGAGCATTGGTTTAGATTTTAGTTTGGCAGAATTATCTACCAACAAGTTAACCTTTATAACTTCATGATCACTGCACATCAACTGTGGTAAAACTTGACTTGAAGTAACAGTAATTTCTTTAGGAACACAAACAATGTCTAGTATGTTCTGTTACCTTGTAGGTTTTTTTTACAATCTGAAGCAATTGTTGTTCCTGAACATATGTTGTGAATAATTTTCTTACTAATGTTGTTGAACCAATATTATTCCAGTATGTTTCTGGTAAATTTAAGTCCCCAGCTAATATTATTCTTCACTCCTGTGTTTCATGCAAGAAATGTATGAAGTCATGTAGGTCTTCAGCATTTGACTTTGGTGGTCTATACACTCCAACAGTTGTTACATGTTCCATGGTTGTCCTTATTGTCACAGTTACACAATCTATAGTATTGATATTATCACTGAACATGTAATAATCACAAGTCTCATAACTATTTTTAATCCCTATCATAACGTCTCCACCTGATTTTTTTGTTAGAATGTCTGTTACAGCAAAAACATTTATACCCTGACAAAACTGGTTTCCAACCATTGTTTTTTAACCATGTTTCACAAACAATAACCTCAATCTTGTGTAAACCCAGCAAATTTTACAATACAAAAAAACTTTATTATTAATGCTCCTAGCATTAATAACCATCAGAGATACATCAAATGTTGCTGTGAACTTTTCAATTTTTGACCTGGCAAAAATCCTGCCTAGTGTTTGTCAAATACTGCAAAATATCTGCTGCAAAAATTCTCTTCCCTGATCTTGACAAATGCATTCCCATCTTGTCTGAAAACGTGCATCCAAAATTAGGCTTGGATGCTCTACACATATCCATTTTTTTAAAATGGGACATTTTTTCCATGTAGGTATTTGCCCAAAAAATCTTTTCATTCACAGTGACCAGACTATCCTTTCTATATGTGAAAAATATGTCCTAATACCAGTACAAGCTATGAAATCTAAGAGGGTTATAAGTTCCCTACTAAAAGTCAGAGAGACCTTGTGGATGAGATCATTTGTACTGACATGAATAAAAACAGAGCCATGCTTCCTTACATTAAGGCATTCCAAGGTTTGTCATACATCATCTATTTTTGCTCCTGGCAAGCAGAACACTATTCGATGTTCATTATCTTCTCTGTAAATGTAAGGATTAGTTCCTCTAATAACAGACTCTCCAATTACAAGAATATTTTTCTGACCAGACGTGAAAAATCTTCAACTTCTTATGCAGTAATATCTGTTCTATCAATTGTTACAAAGGAATGATCACCATTAGTGTTATTAATCCCAATGTTTGCATTGTGTATTAAATTTGCAAACATATAATTCTTATCTGGCTGGCTTTGTACTTCCACATCTTGAGCCATGATGTCAACACGCCTTTCTTTTCTTACAGTAATATTCTTCAGTCCTTCCACATTCAATTTTGATTTCTTCCTTTTCACCTGCCACTTGCCTCTTTTTTCTACCCTCTCGTTTGGGAAAATGTTGTCTTTTTTCTGTAAACTGAAGGTTTTCTAATAGAAAAATGTAATCATTCCATGTAATCTGTGTGTTATATAACAAAGCTGTGTTCGTTTTAGTATGTATTTGCTTTACTTTACATTTATCAGTTTCTTTTTCTTCCCTGTTATTTGTTGTGAACGTCTTCCTTCCTTTCTTTTTAGTTTCCTTCTAAAACTCTGAATCCCCAGACTGCTGAATACTTGAATCCAGCCTTCGAAGTTGTCAGGGGTATCCATCTTGTTTCGTGGGGGTTGAATGATCCTTACAGACACTAGACACATAATTTTTCTAAATGCGTTCTAGTTGCTCTTTGCCTAACATTATTTCTCTCACCAGTCCAGTCATTAATACATGTAACATTTCTGCAATCCTTGCCAATTGCACAAGTGCAATCATCATCAGTAAGTCTGGATGTACTTCTAATAATGGTAAACAAATCATCCAACTTTTGAAGAGGAACACAGATCACCAGTGTTATCAGGCGTTACCTTTAAATATACACACTGTACAAGATATTTGTGCTTTAGCAAATCATTAATGGCATAATCATTTAATGAATCCATATTCAGTTTCAATTAAATAAAAAATTACCAAAAGAATAATCAAAATCAGTAGCCACAGAATTTAAAGAGAACGTCAATCAACTTACATGAGAAAAATCACAGAAGCAATATACAACTAAATACTAAAATAAGAACAGTAAATGTGTTGATCTGACCATACAAGTTCTGAAAGTCAGACAAAAGCTGTAATTACTCCCTATCGCTCGCAGTCGCACTTCATTTTAACAGTCAAAAACAATAAATCACAAACCAAGCTATCCCTTCCTTCCTACAAACAGTGAAAAACAGGGTAAAAAATAAAATATAAATTCAAATAAAACTTCTTTTACCAGTCAACTCCACAGTAAATCACAAACCAAGATAAGCTTGTTTAGATAAGCTCTGGAATGTCCTCTCTGCAGTCTGTGTTGACTTTATAGCTGACTTGGCTAGAGCTTGCCTATCTAAAACCTATGCCTTTTTAACAACCAACAGTGAAAATTAAAGGTAAAACAACAAAATAAAAATCAAAGCAAGTCTTCTTGTCTACAAGCTATACCTTCCTTCCTATAACAGTGAAAAACAGTGGTAAAAATAAAACATAAATGCAAATAAAGCTTCTCTTACCAGTCAACTCCACAGTAAATCATAAACCAAAAGAGGATTATTTAGATAACGTGGAAAAGGCTATGATGGTATTATCAGAGTATAAATCAAAGCATATGTACTCAGATAAAGAGATGAAAACAGGACTGAAAACACCTGTTGGCAAATAATTTAACATTTACATGGAGCATAAAATTAATAGATAATGCAACCAGTGCACAAACAACAGTGAACCATGTAGGAGGATTGCACTCATTGTCAGAACAGTATGTATATTTTTTTAATAAACATTTAGCAAAATTAAAAAAAAAAAAGGAGTTCTGCATCAATGTGGTATTTGTGGCTTAATAAAAAGAAAAAAAAAAATCAAGATTAGTTTTTCATATCCGTAGTGGCATCCAACCTCCTGCCCCACCCACCAGGAAGGACAAGATGCAACCTCCCCCATACTGGTGGGCTGGTACCACTGTCACCAAATGTGATGGGGAACTGGCACCACTGCTCTTACATGGGATGATACAAATGCAACACTTTCACCAATATGGCACCCAGATGATAAGATGCCACCCACTAACAGCAAGATATCAGGCCCAGATGGAGTTGGACTCCCACCACTGCCAGCCAAGGATGAAGTAATAGCAAGAAAATGCACACAAGTTACAACCAGGCTCCAACAGCATTGCAAGACACATTGCTGTCCTGGCTAAAGGTTTCCATTTTCCAACAGAGACTTCATTGCACAGTGACCACTTACAAAAGTGAGTCTTTCACCAAGCACTCCCAGGTCCCTCACTGCTCTCTCTGTGAACCGTCTTCCAGTGCCCTTTAACCATGGTAACTTACTTTCCCAGAAAGTATTATTTACACACATACATGCACACACATCATCACAGGGGAGGCTGGCAGAACTCTTCAATGCTCCACAGCCATGTTCATGACACAATAATACTACCACCACCATGGTAAATCCAAATACAACCACCACCATGGTAACTCTAGATGCTTCCAGTTATCAGCTGTTCTTAAATCAAACCAAAAATGAAATGCACAGAATAATACTTCTTTCACTGGTATCAGGCCTTATGCAACCTAATTGGAGACATGTGCCAATACAGCTTGCTAATCAACAGTGTAAATAATGTTTACTCTCTTCTCAAATAAATCCTTCCCTCCTTCCTCAACCCCTTTTCCCATTTTTGCACATGGAGTTGGGATGTCAAACAGTGCATAACTACTCATGTAAATTGCCAACCACAAGAGCTTAAATGTAAATACATAAACTTTTAGTGCAAATACAAAATATAATACATGTAGGTTGATACACATAGAAATACAACAAAAAAGCAATAAAAACAGAACAAATGCATAGAGAAAAAAGCAAATTGCTAACTAGAACTCGCAGACAACAGCACACCATGGTGAAAACAATATCATTTCTTAGCACCTCTTCTTCATAGCATATGTTTTCCTACAGCCCGCAATATCCATCACATCATCTTGTTGCTGGAAAAAAACAAGTAGCTAGACCAGTTTTTAAATTTAAAATAGTAACCATAGGGTTTGTGAACATACATCAACTTCAGCTTCCTTTGAATTCTGAATCCTCTCTGGTATCTCAATGCCAAGTCATTATAGCAACTATACCCAGCAAAGAACCAATAGGTGGGCTGCAACTCTGGAGACCCAACACACTTCAAAGACATTCCTTGTTTCTTGATATTCAGAAAAGCATGTTTTCATACATTATTTTACTTAGGAGAACTCTGACTGCAAATGAACAAAAAAGAAAAAGAGGAAATAATACATTATATTTTTACCCATTTTCTTTAGCCTGGCATTACCACTGGCTTCACACACCCCTCCCCCTTTAATTCTTAACTTTGTGAAAGGAGGGAATGATTTAACCAACAGTCAAACTAAATGTAGCTCCTGTTGCTGTGACTGAAGCCTTCCCCCACTTGTGGATGAGGACTGAGGTCCAGACAGTAAACCCTTGCGACTAGTGGGGGTCTTTTGCTACAAAATACTAACTTTAGTGACTTGCACTTGGGATGGAGTAGGACAGATTGGCAAAGCTACTTTCCTTCTTAATACCCTAATGAGAAAATTCACAAATGACTGATACTGCTCTCCTCTTAAACCCCTGCTCCAGCTCAGCAGCAGCCAATACTTCCTTAGCACTAACAACTTACGTATACACTGCCAATAGTAGAAAATATATCCTGAATTAGCTGCATTTCATTAGATTAAAACATGACCATGATAGATATAACAAAACCATACTAAATACATTCATAAAATCACTAAAAACAAATGATAGTTACAAATGGCACTACTTTGCTAGCAAAGGTCAGAACACAATGTACTTCTCAACATTTCCCATCTAATTCTGACAACTCCAACACTAATTCTGGTTGATTCAGAACTTGTGTATATGCTGTACTCTCTTATGATAATAATCCAATGTCTTTTCTAAATTTTTACTATTCCTTTGCCAACTCCATTTAGGTTAAACCTTCTGCATAAGCTGCAAATATTAATTTACACTAATGACTTATTCGCCTTCCTACTCTCATATCCATACCTGCATTCCAACCTCTCTATTCCTCCTACCTTAACGACTAATAGGTTTATTATTAGAATGTCGAAGCAAACTCCGTCGACTGTACTGTTGTCGAACACGGAAGTTCGAAAATGGTAATACTGAAGACCAAAAGTCAACCTAGGAACGGGTTTTAACATGGGTTGAGATAAGGGAGAGGTTTATAGTTCGGCAAGAACACTGAACACCTATCTCAACCCATGTTAAAACCATTCCTAGGTTGGCTTTTAGTCTTCGATATTACCGTTTTCAAACTTCCGTGTTTGACCACAATGGATGGAGTTCGCTCTGACATTCTAATAGTAAACAGACTAATATTACCCATATCTCTGTTACTTTCACAATGTTTTCTCTCTGGGTATACTTGGACTGTATTCAAATTATTTTCATTTTTCACCCCTCCCCCTACTAAACCTACTAACATGCCACACCCAAGTAACTATCCTTATCTGACAGTTGTCTAACAATTTATTTCACAGTTGTACTGTGTGTACTAATTTTCTGTATACATTATCGTATACATGCATTGATGGAGTGTACAGGATATTACCAGAGATCTTTTACTCCCAGTTCAGTATTTATCATCATAGAAGTTTACTGATGGACTGTATAGAACATTACCATAGCATCATAGAATATTAGCAGAAATCTGTTACTCTTGGTTAAGCTGTTACTATGTTTACTAGAACTATTAATATCCATTGTACTGAAATGCTTATAATGTCCTTTTCAAACAAAGGACTATAATTTGTTACCGTATCTGGAAAACATCCATGTCTGCGTTATTACTGAAACATGGTTTATATGTAGAGACAGCACTCTCTCTCTATACCAGAGTTTTGCACATTTCATGCTTTCAGGTCTAATGGCAACTGTGCTAGAGTCTCCATATTTGTCAATGAACATATAAACTCTAAGCAGATCTCTAGGGATTCGCAAACTAAACTTAAACTACAGTTCACTGTAGGTACGTAGGATCATCAACTAATAGCTTATTTCAGCACCTTTTTGTCCCCTGATAACACATTAAGATTCCTTACTGTTCCAAATAGTCTTCATATTAGCAAAAACTCCCTTATTTTGGGAGATTAAAATGTTCTACAATACACTGACAACCCCTAATCGGGAAAAGACGAAAGACAAAACTGGGACACTGGCACCTTAATTCTGGGATATGCCAAATAAATCTCTTCAGCAGTTGGTAAATAAACATACTAGACAGCACACCATTCTTGATCTGATCCTTACAAAATATGTCTGTCTCTTGCACTACTCCACTAGTATCTTCTTCCTCGGTTACGTCTGACCATAAACTTGTGACCTTCTCCTTTAAACTCCCAAAAGCTAAGATAGTAAATGCCACTGAATTTAAGGACTACAAGCATGCCAACCTCAACCTGTTATGTGAGGAAATATCAAAACTACATTTATGACCTCATATTCCCAGCTCTTACTACAGCAGAATAAAAAATTCTACCCCAATTTAGAAAGAAATACAGGGAACATTTCCCTAGCAGAAAAGTGTCATGGAAAAATTCAAAAATAAACTGCACTGATTGTCCACCATTAAATAAACTATATAACAAAAGAAAAAAAATCCTTAAATTATGCATGAATGGGCAAGCCTTCGTTGAAGGTTGGGCTGGCACCTCGGCACCGTAAAAATCTACTGACAATCATTAGCGGACCGGAGTTCCACTGTGGTGACCCCTTAATGGGAAAAGCTGAAAGAACAACTTAGTGAATCAAAAGCCTACCTTCGCAAGGATGTCATCAAAAACTTTACAAAAAAACTAAAGAACACAATCAGATACACTAAAAGAACCCACCCACATAGGCTGGCCTCCAAAGCCTAATAACTATTAATCCTTCTCTAAAAATGCTAGAGGAAAGAGAGAAAAAAAATACAATAGTGTACACTGCTCAGAATTTACTCATAATGGGGTTTCCTATTCTGACCCAACTGACATTGCCAACATATTTGTAAACAAATTTAGTGACAATTTCACGCCCAAGACCTCTACTCAAATCCCCAAAATACACACACCCCTTATCTCTAAAGATCTTTTGCTGAAACTACTAACCAAGAACAAAAATACTTTCTCAATGGGACCCGACAGTATACTTGGGTGCTTAATTAATAGTACGAAATATATCATGCTTCTCAAACTGTTTATCTTGAGTTTACCTATTGGGTTTGCCTGGCTGAGTGGTGAACAGCAGTGGTGAAGATCCTCTATAAGGGTGGCCTTAAAAACAGACCTGTGTAATTACAGACCTATCAGCCCTACGAGTCCCATCTGCAAAGCCATGGAATGAATTATAACCAGCCTCAAAAGTAATTATATCAAGAATGTTGTTAGACTTGACTCCCATAGAGTTTGGTTTTGTGAAGGGTAGATTCTGTAATCTGCTAAATTTCTTTGAAAGGGTTACAGAGGCTGTAGATGGTGGCCATGCAGTTCATAAGGCATATTTTGATCTGGCTAAGGCCTTTTACACCATTCCTCATGCCAATATTATATAAAAATTAAATACTTTAAAAATTGACCTATATGTGTTAAGACAGATAGTACAAAGTCTGAAAGAATACATACAGTGCGACTTGTAGGTGCGTCATCAGAAAGTACTAATGTGAACAGAGGTGTCATCAGGGCTCTGTGCTGGGATTCCTCCTTTTTGGTATTTACTTCTCAGATATCCAAACAGAAAGAGAATGCCTTTAGCTAACAAAGTCTGTAGACAACTGCAAACTGGGTGTTGTTGACAAGTTACCCTACGACACTCAAACTATCAAAAATGCAAAAGAACTAGAACTTCTTGCTAAACTACATTGGCTAAAACTGAATGGTAAAAATGTCATCACTTCAACCCCATCTGTCATCATACTGACTAGATAATATGCCTTTACAAAATGAAGAGGAAGTTAGGGATCTAGGTACTATGGTTGAGAGTTCCACCTCTTTTGACCATCATGTAACAAAGTTTGTCAGGGAACCCTTTTATTTAGCCCAGCTAATTGCCAAAGGAATAACACCAAGGTCTAAAGAGGTAATCACTCCCTTATAGCTACATCCTTGTGATGTAGGTCACTAGACATATTAAACAATTAGAAAGACTCCAAAGGTTTATAACCAAAAAGAGCATAGGCTTGTCCCTGAGTTACCAAAGAGAGGCTGGAAATCTATCCCTTTTCTCAGTGTTTACAGACATTTGAGGGGAGCTCTCAGTCTCTGTGCTAACCTGGTTAACAAATGTCAAAATAAAATGAAATAAAGCAAATGTCTGTGATCCAAACTTGAGAGACAAGAGACATATAACAGCACCAGCAGAATAAACAACAAAAAGGCAATGCCACTACTTGAAAAAAGAAACTACAGTTAGGACACAAGAAAATTACCAAAAAATATTTCAGCATTTCAGCAGTAGCCCCGTCATCGAAAAAAAAAAAAAGACACAAAAATCAGGCATGGGAGTTTTTCAGCTGTTACCATCTCATAGATGAAAAGCACAATATGCAACTTCTATGAAACTGATAATCTAGCAGCTAGTATGATCAGCACAGTACTAATAGTGTGGACTTTGTAAAAATGTATTTCAGTATCATTTTACCCAGGATTTTGGAGAGACAAGCTCTTATTTACTTTGGGGTACAATTAAAAAGTTAACCATGCAAAAGGGAACATAGACTAACCTTAGTACAAGATACAATACTGACATCTGTTTTTCAAATTCACAGTTCAATTTTGTATATTGCCATCTTCATTTAAAACATTTTAGTTGAACATGAATAAAGTGGATGAGCTGGCTCTATAACAAGCTAAAATCTTAAGTCCTAAGAGAGCAAACAAAGCTACACTACTGCTTACTACATCACAAAATAGTACAGAACAGAAGAGATTGCAGAAAGGCTGTACACACTAAGCTCCAAGATATTCACTATGACAGTCATTACAAATGTACATGTAACCTTAAACTATGAAAAAATCATTTCTTCTAGTTCCACAGCCATACATCCTAGAATTTGCAGTTATCTTACTAACTTAAATGCAAAATTATTCAGAATGCATTGCTAAAAACACACGCAAGCTTGCCCCCAGCTCACTTTCATGCCATTCAGAGGCTGGTTGAAAAACTAATACATTTCTAATGAAATACCTGAAATTCATTTGTTGAATCCGATAGACATTGCTCAAAGATGGACTTTGGAAAGTTCAACAGTAAAAACACATAGCATCATAACAGTGGTATATATTCTGAAAATGCACTTTCATCCCTTACCACCTTTCTGGCAGTGTGTTTATATGCTTGAAAAGTACTGCACGGGAACTTGTATGTACAGTTGTGTACACTAACCATAAATGTAGATGTTAAAGTGCATTCACTGTTGCAGTCATCACCTGTGGGTTATCCCTGGTGTGGTAGCCCTCGGCCAGCCCGAATACCAGAGTCAGCATTTTTCTGCGGCGATAATGTCGCCTGTAGTCTGACGTCAGGTCAGCCAGTGCTATAAAGCAAGGCAGACGATGTCATTACATCAGTTTTTCTTGCCCTAACCCATCAGAAGCACAAGGAAATATGGTAAAGTGGTCCTGGTGGCTAAAAGCCACCGTGGGAAGCTTATGTCCCCCAGGGAAAGAGGATATAAGGGGGAAGGAGGGAGGGAAACCAGAACTGCAACAGTGAATACACTCCAACATCTACATTTATGGTAAGTGTACACAACTGTACTATGTTCTTCGTCTTTCATTTTTGCAGTCATTACCTGTGGGAGGATTCCCAAAGCTGAGGAGAGGGGTGGAAAGATTAGTTAGAGCCCTAGGCATGGGTCAGCAAGCCCTGCAGAACTGCAGAGGCAAACCTTGCCCTAGCTTTAGAGAAAAGAGGTAGGTGGGTAATGCTTTGTAAAGGTATAGACAGAGGTCCAGGTGGGAGCTTCAAGATGTCCCTGGTGAGATCTCTCCTGAGGAATGCTGTGGAAGTGGAGGCTACCCTAGTGGAATGGGTACGAACAGACTTAGGGAGTGGTTTCCCATGTAGTCTGTAGCAGAAATGGATACAGTGTGATATCCATTTGGAAATGGGTTTCACCTCTGCCCCTGGGGCAAAGCTGAGAAGAAGCTGGTCTGTTTTTCTGAAGGGTTTAGTACGGTCCAGTAGTATCAGATTTGTCTGTGCACATCTAGTGAGTGCAGAATTCTTTCCCCCTTATTTTGAGAGTTAGGAAAGAAGGTGGGTAGATGTATGGCCTGGTTGAGGGTCACATCGGATACCACCTTGAGAATAAAGGAGGGGTTAGTCCGCAGGGAGACCCTGTCTGCATGGAAAATGATGAAGGGTTCAACGGCCATGAGTGCCTGAAGTTCTGAAACCCTTCTGGCTGAGGTGATAGCTAGTAGGAAAGCAGTCTTCCAGGAGAGGTATCTCAATTTTGCTGAAGCAGCAGGTTCGAATGGTGTTAAGGTTGGTTTTTCTAAAACATAATTTAGGACCCAGGCTGGTGTGGGTGGCCTTCTAGGGGGTCTGATATTAGAAGCCCTGCTGAGAAATTGTTTATTCAAAGGATATGAGAAGAGGGGCTGGTCTGACTCAAAATGAGCTGAAATGGCTGAGGTATGGATTTTAATAGAAGAGAAGGCAAGGCCACTATTGAGTAACTTGGCTAGGTAGTCCAGGATAAGAGCGATGGAAGGTAGAGAGGTACTGCTCCCTCTGGACTGGCACCAGGAGCAGAATCTTTTCCATTTCCCTGCATAACATTTTCTGGTGCTGAGCCTTCTGGCCTCTGTGATAATGTCTAGGACCTGTATGCTTAACAGGGACCCCTTGTTTGCTTTTAAATTATTAGCCATGCCAACAGTTTGAGAGCCTGGAAGTCTGGGTGCACCCCCCCCCCTCCTGGGTCAATAGGTCTGAGATTAGGGGAAGCTGCCTCGGAGGCTGTAATGTCAGCCTGTGCAATAAGGAGTACCAATGCTGTCTGGGCCAATCTGGAGCAATGAGGATGGCCTTTGGTCTCTCCTCCCTTATCTTGATCAGTATTCCTGGGAATAAGAGGCAGAGGAGGGAATGCATACAGAAAGATCGAGTTCCAATGGAATGTCAAGGCATCCACCTTCCAGCTAGGTGGTGATACTCGCTGGTGCAGAATATTTTCAGCTGGTGGTTGAGGTGCAAAGCAAAAAGATCCACCTCCAGAGTTGCCCACTCCTGAATGACTTGCAAAAAGGTGTTTCTGTGGAGTTGCCATTCGTGGAGGTCCAGTAAGTTTCTGCTTATGTGGTCTGCCAGGGGTGTTGTTGACCCTGGTAGGTATTGGGCAATTAGATGTAATCCCATGGAGGTGGCTGTCAGCCAGAGGTTCATGGCTAGCCTGCACAGAGGATAAGATTGGGTCCCTCCTTGTTTGTTGATATACCACATTACTGTGGTGTTGTCTCTTTTGATAAGGAGAACCCCTGGCCTGAGATGGGGTTTGAAGGATGTCAGAGCCTTTTGTACTGCCATCATTTCCTTCTGATTGATGTGTAAGGGAAGGTGCTGGGCATCCCACAGACCTTACCTGCTAGCTGAGCGCCTCAAACAATGTCTGAAGCGTCGGTGGTGATGGTCTGGCCGGCAGGGTGGAGGATGAAGGGAAGACCCTTGTTCTTGGCACAGGCCCCTGCCCACCAGAGAAACTCTGCCCTTATACAGGGGATCAGAGGGGGAGAGGTCTCTAGAGGCTGAGAGTGCTGACACCAAAGGGTCTTTAGATACCACTGAAGTTTCTGCATGTGAAACCTAGTCAGAGGAATTAGAAGGATGCAAGATGCCATATACTCCAAGGCTTGCAGGAACTTCCTCGCAGTGAGGTGACTTCTGGAAACCAGCTGGGCAAAGTAGAGCAGCAGGAAGCTCTGCTTTTCTGGGGATAGGAAGGCCATTTGGGATGCTGTGTCCAGCTGTGCTCCCAAGAAAATGATCTTCCTGGAGGGTGTTTGCTTTGATTTCTTCTCGTTGATGGTGAACCATAGGGAAGTTAGGAGGGTTTTTGTCCACCTGGTGAATCTGGGCATACTGGGGCAATGCAGCAATTGCCTCATGTACACAGACAACCCTCTCCTCCTACCACCCAACACTACAACCTGTGAGAGATGCACTTACATAGCCAAAATGGAAGCAAAGCTCTCTCCACCCAAGATTGTGCTAAACAGTCAAGAGGACAAGGTTAACACCCACACTACACCTCAAGCAACACATAGCCCTTCTAAACCCGCACCACCAACACCCACATATAGCAACACTAAATCCACATATGCAGAGGCCCTTAACTGTAACCTGCCCAAGCAACAAAGACCTCTGAAGCTGAAACGCAAACAAACACCAATCACAACCAATGTGTCACATAGTTCACAACACCAGTGTGCCACCCAGCAACAGCCCCTAAGGCAAGACAATGTACCTAACACTTTAGTCATAGGTGACTCTATAGTCCGGCACACTGATGTCCCTCTCACCAGGTTGAATAAGGAGAAAATTACAGTCAGCTGCCTGTCGGGTGCCAGGATCCGCCACATAATGCATGCACTCAAGTCACTCCACAACAAGTACAAATATGACTCTGTCATTGTCCATGTTGGAGTGAATGACTTGAGACGTACCTCCCTGGACTACATGAAAAGAGACATGGAAGAGCTCTCGGATCATGTGGCCCAGGCAGGTATGACCCTAGCCCTGAGTAGCATCCTGCCTTCGCCCAGAATGATACCACAATATAAGGATAAAATGATTGACTTCAACAATTGGCTAAGCTTATGGTGTCATTCAAAGGGGATCCAGTATCTGTCTGCCTGGGATGACATGATTGACAGACCACGATGCTTTGCCAGAGATGGTCTGCACCTGTCGCCCCTGTGATTCAGGTTACTGGCTAAGGCTCTTGCCACCCCTATAGTGCCTTTTTTAGGCAAACTTCAAAGGACAAAACCACCACCGTAACAGGTACAAGCATGCAAAATCTGAAGGTAATGCTACTCAATGCTAGAAGTCTAAACCTCAAAATGCACTCTCGAGGCACTCCTAAAAATGGAGAACATCGATATCTGTGCAGTAACTGAGACCTGGTTCAAGGCTCCAGAGAGCACCCCTGCAATACCAGGCTACAACTCTTACCACACTTTTCGGCCACCAAACCAGGACCGAAACACTAAAGGTGGAGGACTGTCAATATTTACCAAGGATATTCACACCACCAGGCTAGTTGGCCAACACAATGTGTCTGAAATTCTCCAAGTGCAACTAACACTAGGTAAGACTGCAATCCAAATTGTAGCTTGCTACAGATCCCCCACCATACCCCAAGATTCTCACTACACCTTTCTAAACATACTGGAAAATATTAAGATAGAACCAAACACCCTAATACTGGGTGATTTTAACTACCCTGCCATTAACTGGGAAAACTACTCATGTCCCAACACCTTTATGCAACGGTTCTTGGAATTCATAAATTCCAACACCCTGGACCAACTAATCCATAGTCCCACCAGGGGCTCCAATATCCTAGACCTGGTCATTACCAACATGGGAAATCAATGCTCCATACCTATGGTCACCCCCTCGTTAGTCAGGTCTGACCATAAGCTAATCACCCTTAACATCCACATCCCACCCCCAACCCCCAGTAAAGAAACCACCATAAAAAACTTCTCCAAAGCCAACTTCATGCTACTCAAGTCAGAAGTGACAAACTTCATGACACCCATGCAGACGGGAACTGAAGGTTCAACTGCTGAATCCTACACTAAGGCACTGTACGAGCACATCCACTCATGCATGAATCATGTCATCCCAAATAGAACCAAAATGCTCTCATCCAAAAAAAGGAAGCCAATCTGGTGGTCCCCTGCCATAAACAAACTTTACAACTAAAGGAAGAAACTTTTGCAGAAAAGAGGAAAATCCCAGGATGCAAAAAACTCCCTTACTAGCCTCAGTAAGAAACTGAGATGCCTCATAAAATCCTCCAAAGCTAGTTATGAAAATAAAATTGCCAAAGATTCCAAAGACAACCACAAAGCATTCTATAACTATGTCAAGAATCTAAATGGCAATGCTCAGATCTGCTCTGAGCTAAAACAGAATGGCATTAAATATACTGATCCGAAGGATATTGCCAATATCCTGGCAGATCGATTCAGTGCCAACTTCATCCCCCTCTCACCGCCTAAATGGCCCATCTCAATACCGGAAGATTGCCAAATTCCAGTAATAATGGCCACACAGGTACAAAACGCACTCTCTAAAGCCAAGAATACAGCATCCATGGGACCAGATGACATCCCGGGCTGTGTACTACATGGACTACAATATGAACTGGCACCTCACCTAAGTGTCATGTTTAATCATAGCTTCACCTCAGGTTTCGTGCCCACTGAGTGGTGCAGAGCTACAGTTATCCTAATCCACAAGGGGGGATCCACCTTGGATCCCGGAAACTACCGTTCCATCAGTCTGACAAGCCTTATCTGCAAGGCCATGGAGCGTATTATCATGGAACTTATAAACAAAGACATTGGCAACCTTCAAACACTGGACCCCACCCAGTTTGGGTTTGTGAAGGGCCGATCTTGTCTCCTGAACCTGACTGACTTCTTTGAATCAGTCTCCAGAGCCATGGACAAGGGTAAGGTGGTCCACACAGACTATCTAGACCTTGCCAAGGCCTTTGACACCACCCCCCACTCTGAAATCATAGATAAACTTACTAAGTTGGGCATTAATCCCTATGTCACCCAATGGGTTGCTAAATGGCTTAATGATAGAACCCACACTGTAAAAGTAGCCGACTCCAAATCCAGCTCCAGACAAGTGACAAGTGGAGTACCTCAGGGTTCAGTCCTGGGGCCGCTCTTGTTTGGCATCTACTTCTCTGAAGTACAGGTCAACACTAAGGGACTCTGGCTAACAAAGTTTGCAGATGACTGCAAACTGGGAGCCATTAATAAATCCCCAAATGATGTGGATACTCTACAAAAGGGCCTTACAGAAACAGATGCTTGGTGCCAGAGCCATGGGCTCAAGCTCAATGCCAAGAAATGTACCATTATCCCCTTTGGGAAAAAACATGTATCCATGAATTACCATATAGGTGGCAGTACACTAAACACAGAAAGTGTGATAAGAGACTTAGGGACACAGGTGGACAGTGGTCTCACCTTCGATAACCACATCGCCACAACAGTCAGGAAATCCTTCTATGTGGCACACTTCATCACAAAGGGCTTTTCATCCAGAAAAAAGGAGGTCATTGTCCCACTGTACTCATCCCTCATTAGACCCATTATAGAATACAACGCCCCATTTGGTATGTACCTCTCAAGACATCTGCAACAACTGGAAAGGCCTCAGAAATACCTCACTAAAAGAATCACAGGCCTAAAGCAGATGCCCTACGCTGACCGCCTTAAAAAACTCCAGCTACACTCTGTCGCATATCGTCTACTCAGAGGCGATCTCTGCTTAACATACAAGGCCATGTCAAACCCAGAGCTGTTGGACATGCTACACTTAAAGAAATCCCAATCCCTCAGAGCTACACGCTCCAGGGATCTAAACCTTGTCATCACAATAAACAAAACATGCTGGAGGGATAGGTTCCTGACCCAGAGACTCCCCAGACTGTGGAATAGATTGCCCATACATGTAAAGCAGAGTGCCTCTTTGGACCTCTTCAAGAGGAACCTTGACGATTGGATGGGAGAAAGGAAATTCACCCCAGGGATCACGTCAGTCACCCTGCTAGACAGGGGTCCAGGAAAGTAAATAATGTGGGAAGAAATAGCCAGGGAATTGTTATGGCTAGGCTTGTATAGGCCCTAGGGCTGATAGCCTAGTACCAACCTATGAACCTAAGAAGGCCCTGGAGCAGCTTTTCTTTGCACTCTGCCTGAATGACGCCGTCATCCAGATAAGGGTAAATCTGTATATTTCTGTGTCTGCAAAATGCTATGGCCGGGGCTAAGGATTTGGTGAATACTCTGGGTGCAGTAGATAAGCCAAAGGGTAGCGCATTGAACTGAAAGCGTTGTGAGCCTGCTCTGAAGCGCAGGGATTTCCTGCAGGATTCCCATATGGGGATGTAGAGGTAGGCATCTTTTAGGTCTAGGGTCACTAGCCAGGCATTTTTTGTCAGCATAGGCAGCAGCTGCTGCAAAGCTAGAATTCTGAACTTAGGGACCACCAGGGAGGTGTTCAGAATGGACAGATCCAGGATGGGGCACCAAGTACCCTTTCTTCTGGGAACAAGGAATAATCTGGAATAAAAGCCTTTGCCTGTTTGATCTGAGGGGACAGGTTCTACTGCCTCCTGGGATATGAGAGTTTGTACCTGTTTCTGCCCACTGATTTGGAGGTAAGTCTGGGTACCCTCTTGGATTTGGGAGTTCGCTGAAAGAGAATTTGTATCCCTGAAAAATGATCTTTAAGACCCATTGGTCCTTTGTTACAGAAAGTCATTTTTTTTTGCAGAGGGAGAGCCTTCCTCCTAGCTTTTGGTGAGTGAAAGGAGGGAAGAGGGAGTCATTGAGCATTTTTGCCACAGAAGGGTGACTTAGAACTCCCTGTCTTTGGGGCGTAAATGGTCCATTGTTTTGGTTCTCTGCTGCCCCTGGGATAGGGGTCTGGGTGGTCTGTCCCTGCGGGGCTTACCTTGGCCCTGTCTACTAGGTGCAGGGAAGGACTAGTTGTGAGCCTGCTCTGAAGCGCAGGGATTTTCTGCAGGATTCCATGGGATGGATGAGTAGAGGTGGGGTGGGTGGTGGTAAAGTTGTTTGCTTTTGCAACACAAACAAGGTGTGCAGTTTCAGAGGGACAAGGGGGAAGGATAGCTAGTTGGTCTAGCAGGGCAGTTAGCTTAGAACTAACCTATAAAAAAAAACTAGTGCTTAGAGGGAAAGATTTTGCTGAACCTGGGAGGCTGAACTTGAAAGAAATCTTTTACTATTTGCATAGATTTTGCTTGGTCTTCCATCTTTTTAAGCACCTCTTCTGCTTTTCCTCCAAACTGCGGTCCTTATCCAGGGGTGCATCAATTAGTTTAGACTTGACATGATCAGGGAGAAGTTGTGCCTTCAACCATGCATGTCTCCTAATGACAGATCCGGACACTGCTGCCCTGACTGAGGCTTCTAGGGTGTCATATCCACAGTGTAATGAGTGTTTGGCCACTTGACAAGTAGAGTGCAGTAAATCTGCTCTTTCGAATTGACACAGTCAGGAAAGGTTGAAATATTTTGTTTTAATAGTTCCAAAGTGCGTTGTTGATATTTTAACATATGGAACTGATAGCTGAGTGAGTGCTCTGATAGCTAAGGCAGCAGAGGTGTATACTTTTTCCAGAGCTCTGGAATCCTTGTCAGAAGGAATAGGATTCTTAGCAGAACTAGTCTTAGCTCCTTTAGGTCCCTGTGTAATGACTCCTGGGTCTGCAGCAGGATTTCTGTACAGGTATTTGTGAGAATCCGGTACTCTGTAATACCTAGACAAACAAAGAAAGCCAACACCTTAGGAGTGTGAAGATTTACTGAGAAAACCAGACCGGTTTCAGCTTATTGCTTTCATCAGTGGTACATGACATGAAGCCGTATAACAACTGCAATATCAGTGTCATTAAAGGCAAATTACATTTCCTGTCTAAGGAATATTTGGTCTGATACTAAACAATGAAAATGAAAAATAATATAAAAAAAACAATAAATTTGATTCTTATTTTCTATTTTTCTTTTTTTCGTTCTTCTTGGGACAAACCAAATAATTGTTCAGTAGTGCGAGAGGCCTCCTCGGAAGCCAGTGCCTGCGCCGCGGCCCTGGAACCAACCGATGCAGACACACCCAAAGGATCGGAAGAAGAAGATGATTTCTGTGGCATACCGGACTCCGAAAGGGTCTCGGTGGAGGTCTGCGTGGATATCGAATCGGATATCAGGGGCTGCAAAAGCACTCACTGAATTTCAGAGAACTGATGACCTGCTTAGCGGTAGAGTTGGCAGAAGGCTTAGCCTTGTGTGGTTTGTCTCTATCTTTGTCTCTGCATGTTTTCGGAATGTCCAAGTATTGCTGGCTGACGGACGCCATTTTGGAATGCGAAGATGGAAGACTAAATACTTGTCTACAATAAGAGCTCTACCGTGAATGTTTTTTGTGTTAAAGAGGGCACAGAACTGGCAACAGGGGACGTCGTGATCTGGGCCTAAACAAGTGACGCAGTATGAATGGAAGTCTCAGTGTGGGATCTGCTTTCCACAGCCGAGACAATTGTTAACTTTTTCTTACATCGGTTGGTGCAAGAAAAAAGGATCACCAACGGGGTACTTAGCTTTAGACTTTTTCAGCTGAAATTCAAACTCTGGTAGCGACCGATCAGCACACTTGCGAACTGCTTCTGCTATGGGCTTCCATGGCAAGAAAGACTGATGTAATGGCGTCGGCTGCCTTGCTTTATAGCACTGACGACCTGACGTCAGACTACAGGTGACAGCAGCCGATGCAGAAAAACACTGACTCTGGTATTCGAGCCGGCCGAGGGCTACCACAGCAGGGATAACCCACAGGTGATGACGGCAACACAAACACGAAGAACATCTTTTCTAATTTAAACCACACATGCTCTGTAAAGTTATCCCTTCTTAAGCTATTCTGTGAACTTTTCATACTGGCATATGTGTAGGAAGGGAAGACAGTAGCGCAGTAATTTCAGAATGGCTAAATTCATGGCATCCTTAAGTCCTATACCACCTTCACAGGAGCTACTGGTGTTTCACTTAGCTGTTTAAACAGTCCAGGCTTTATCCTTCTACACCAACAAAGCTGGCTACATTCAATATCCAAGGTTGCTGCAGCAGGACACTGCCTTTGCCCTGAGGAGTGGTAACTTCAGACAGCTATAAATAGTAGGGGGTGAATCTATACACAGGATTGTACAGCCGCTTGCCCACCAACAAAAAATTTAAGCCCTATCAAAATCAAGTCAAATCCACTTGTTTTATTCAAAACAACTCGTGGTAAAGTAGATTTCAGTAAACTGCCTAAAGCAACAATCATCCAAGGCAGAATCCTTTAAGGTGCCCTACACATACCTCTCAACCTCAAAGCATTATAATATGCGTTATACCCTGCACCAAGGACTGGACAGCCAGCCGGCATCCAAAGCTTTAGGGCACCATCCATGCATTCCAACCACTTATGGGCTTGAGCAGAGCTAGAGAAAATCAGTTGTTTAGGCATCAAACCCTTTAGATCTTTCTTGCTATAGAAAAATGCCAAGAAAATAACCTTGAAGAGGGGGTAAATACTAAGAATAAAACTGCACGTCTTCACCCTGGCAAAAAAAGCATCATAAAAATAAAAGGGGAATGGAGGGAAGAAGTGGCCATTACTACAGTGATCTACTTAGCTATCTACTGTAATGGCAAGTTTACTTACATAACTGTACTATGTTCATCATCATATCACTGATGCAGTAGCCTAATCTGTATGGGTGGTATACCATGGCGTAGATGGAGTGAGAGGGGGAAGACTGGGGGTCCAAGAGACCATGGAGAATGGTCCTAGCAAAGCCTGCTCTAGATCCGGAAAATAAATCTAGTTTACAATGCTTTTATGAAAGTATGCACTGAACCAAGTTGTGGCCTCTAGAATACTTCTTGAGACTACTCCTTTCCAAAAGTGACTAAAGACGACAAAGCCATGGTAGAATGTTCCCTATCCCTACCTGGAAGTGATTTGCTATGGTGGGAATAGCAGAAGGTAATAGCATGAGACAACCATTTGGAAACAGTGTGGCTTGACACTGGTGGCCTTTCCTTCCTTCTTACCCTCACAGGAAATAAACAAGTGATCAGAATTCCTGAAGGTTCTAGTTCTATCACGATAAGTAAATGAGCTGCTGATGGACAGCCAGAGTATGTTAAGTTTTCCCACCCTCATTTTTAGGTTCTGGAAAGAAAATGGGGAGCTGGATAGCTTGACTCAAGGTAAACTCTCAGACCACTCTAGGCATAAAAGAGGGTTTGGTCTCAAGGATACCTTATTTTTATGAAATGGTAGACAAGACTGACCCACCATAAGAGCTCACAACTAGGATACTCTTCTTAGAGGACAGAGCAATAAGTGACACTGTTTTCCAAGTTAAGAACCTCAATTCAGTCTGATGAGCTGGTTCAAAGGGAAATAATTTTGTTTAATTAAAACTTAACACTAACATCCCTAGCAAGAGGCACTTGTTTTGTAGGTGTTCAAATATGCAGATCCCCTTTCAAAAAGAGCTTAACTTGAGACTGGGAAGAGAGAGAAATCTAAAGGCAGACAAGCAGATATAGCCAAAATATGAAATGTGATAGAAGAATAAAAAGGACCAAAGGGCAGTAACTCCCATAAATACTGAATAACCAGAGGCATGCTGGCCTTAAGAGGGTCCTGGTTCTAGCTATGGCACCAACTGGAAAATCTTTAACATTTTGTAATATACGACTTCTTAGCATCGTGTTTCTTAGCCTCCTTAAGTACCTGCTGCACATCCTTAGAAAATAAGTGCCTAAATGGTACTAAATTTTATAACCTGGGCAATTAAGGTGTTTCAAACTGAAGTGCATCAAACAGCCCATGTCTTGTGTTGGTAAATCTAGTCTGTGATGAAGCTTGTGGCAATTACCCTTGGACATTTTCAAAAGAAAGGAGGAAGTACAGCTGTGCAAGCTGCACTTAACACAACAGATGTTTGAATTCCTAACTGATACAGTAGTGTTTGGCTAGTTGGCTTGCACAATCGGCCCAGTCTTCAAAAAACTCTGGCCCCCTTCCACATCCATATTCTGACTGCTGACTGGCCAAGCCCCTTTGTAAGTTAGACAACTGTACTATGTTCATCATTCTCTCTGCTGCAGCAGCCTTTGGCTATTTGGGTCAATTGCCATAGCTTATTAAATGCATTAAGAGGAAAGCTATGGATCCAAGAACTCCTGAGAGTGGTCCTAATAAAGCCAGTGCTGGACCTGGAAAAGGAATCTGTCTTTTTTTGCAAAAGAATAAGGAAAACTATACAATTGCCGTGATTTTTTTTTGGATATTCCTTCTGAATCTTCATAATTTTTATTTATTTAACATTTGTTTACTGGGAAAGTCCAATTTGGAACACAGCCAATTTTCAGCGGAGGCCCAGGGAGAAATGTTTAAGGCACATGCTTTTGTAGCATGGGAGGAAACTGGAGTAGCCGGAGAAAACCCACACGGACACAGGGAGGGCATGCAGACTGCACACAGAAGGTACTCCAGCCGAGAATCGAACCAGAGAACCTCTTGCTGTGAGGTGACAACGCTACCACTGCTCCACTGCGCCATCCAATGATGACAATTCTCGAGTCCACCCCCTTTCCATCAAATAAAGCAATGCTCTATTAGAATGTTCCCTAATCCTGCCTGGAAATGTTTTACAATGGTGGCAATAGCAAGAAAGGATACAGTAAGAAACAACCAATTGGAACTATGTGAATTGACAGTGGTTGTCCTTTTCCAGTCCCATACTAGCTGTACAGCTTTCCTACATGACTTGGTACTAACAAGATAATACCGGAGTTGCAAAAGCATGACCAGATTTATAGAATCCATTTTCCCAGTTATTTAAATTCTGAAAGTAATGAAGAGATATATAGCTAGACTCAAGGTACACTCTGAAAGTAGTAAGGGCATGTATGTTTTTTTTTTCCTACAGATAAACCTATATGCATGGAAAAGCCAAAAGGTTAACCCACCTTGAATGGTTGCAACCAGGATATGTTCTTGCAGATGTCAAAGCAATAAACAGATTAGTGTACTAAAAATGAACCAAAAACAGACAGAACAGCTAGTTCATACACAGACTTAAATAAACCTTTCCCAGCAAAAAAGTAAAGATCTCAATTATGTATTGTCGCTCGTCTGGTCAGGGTAAAACAGACAAACATTCATGGGTTCAAGTTCAAGGAGCTTTATTACACACAAATACATCAGAAATGAGACTTTGTAACTTAAACTTAAATAAACTTATAAAGAGACTGACTACCACACTCATACATGTTAACACTCTGGCTGTTCTCTCAAAATGACACTGCTGCCTGCACATGCTTACATCTGGAAATGCTTCTTAAAGGTACATACAAATGCTCTAATCTACATGTGTCATCTGAATAACAAGTGATCTTGCATATTCATGAGAAACATATTCTTTGTAGGACAACTTGAGCAAAGACTGAAATGAAGAGGATGCTCCACAGGCACAAATACTGAAATGGCTGATAAATACCCCTTGCCAAAGGAGTAAACAGGGCATAGGATAGTAAACAGGTTCATAGGCTAATGGCCCTGGAGCCTTTACAAGCCTAGCCCATAGGATTACTCTGGGATTGTGCCACCCAACCTTAGTTCCCAGTGCCTCTGTCAAGTAGAGCCACTGGAGTGATCCCCGGGGTGAATTTTCTATTTCCCATCCACTCATCAAGATTTCTCTTGAAGAGGGCCAGTGAGGTGCTCTGCTTGACATGTATGGGAAGTCTAGTCCATAGCATGGGCAGTCTCTGGGTTATGAACCGGTCCCTCCAGCATGTTGTGTTGATTGTGGTAATGAGGTTGAGGTCTCTGGTGTATGCAGTGCAGAGGGACTGGGATTTCTTTAGATGTAGCATTTCTAATAGAGATGGGTCAGACATGGCTTTGTAAGTCAATCAGAGATTGCCTCTAAGTAGATGATATGAGACAGAGAATAGATAAGAGTTTTTTGAGTCTGTCCACATAGGACAAGTGTTTAAGGCCTAGGATCCTCTCTGTGAGGTACTTTTGCGGCCTCTCCAGTTGTTGCAGGTGTCTAGTGAGGTACATGCCAAATGGGGCATTGTACTCGATAATTGGCCTAATGAGGGAAGACTAGAGGGAGACAATGACCTCTTTCTTCCTGGATGCAAAACCCTTAGTAATGAGATGTGCCACATAGAAGGACTGTCTGACCACAGTGGCAATGTGGTGGTCGAAAGAGAGGTTGCGGTCTTTTGTGTTCAGTGGACTACTAACGATGTGGTAATTCAAGGGAACTGAGTTTTTCCCAAGGGGGATGATGACACATTCTTTTGGCATTGAGCTTAAGGCCATGGTTCATTGGTCTCAGTGAGGCCTTTCTGTAGGATGTCAACATCACTTGGGGAGTTAATAACAGCTCCCAACTTGCAATCATCTGCGAACTCTGTCAGCCAGAGTCCCTTATGCTGGCCTGGACTTCAGAGAAGTAGATACCAAACAGGAGAGGACCCAGGACTGAACCCTGTGGGACTCCACTCGTGACTGGTCTGCAGTCTGACTTAGAGTCAGCTACTTTCACACTGTGGGTTCTCTGTGAGCCAGTTTGCAACCCAAAGGGGTTGATGCCTAGCTTAGTGAGTTTTTCTATGATTCCTGAGTGGTGAATGGTATCAAAGGCCTTGGCCAGATCAAGGTAGGCTGTATGAAACACCTTGCCTTCATCCACAGCTCTAGTGACTGACTCAAAGAAGTTGAGCAGGCATGATCTACCCTTCACAAAACCAAACTGTGTAGGATCCAGAGTTTGGGGATTCCCTATATCCTTGTTTATTAGGTCCATGATAATGCGTTCCACAGCTTTGCATATCAGACTCGTCAGGCTAATGGGACGATAGTTCCCAGGGTCTGCAGTCGCTCATCCTTTGTGGAGAGGGATGACTGTAGCAGTGCACCATTTGGTAGGGACAAAGTCTGAGGTGAGGCTGTGACTGAACATGGCACACAGGTGAAGTACCAGTTCATTCTGTAGCTCATGTAGAACACAGCCAGGGATAATGTCAGGTCCCATAGAAGCTGTATTCTTGGCCTTGGACAGTGCTGTTTTAACCTGTGCAGCAGTAATACTGGGTACCTCGCAATCTTCTGGTATTGTGATTGGTCCTTTGGGGGGGGGGTAAAGTTGGCACTGAATCTGTCAGCCAGTATACTGGCAATCACACAAAGGTTTGGGAACCAGAAGTAATAATCCCAGACAGGGCCCTGATTATAAATGAAGCACCAATGAAAATCTTCTCCATTGGTTAACACAAGACTTCCTAGTAGTACACTTTAGTACCTGCAGCATGTCCTCATGGAAGAGGTGCCTAAAAGGTAGTAGAACTAAATCATATACTCAGTCAGTTGAAGCTGTTTGAGACTATGGTGTATTAAACTCCCCCTGGCTTGTGTGAGTAGATCCAAATCTGTGCGGGAAGGCTGTGGTAATTGCCCCTTGCTAATTCCATAAGAGAGAGAACCAATGTTGCCTGGGCCAGAACGGAGTCACCATGATAATTTTTTTTTGATACTCCTCCAAAATTTTCATAATGATCCTGGATATCAGTGGAAAGGTTGAAAACGCACACATGAACATTCCCAACCGTGGGAATGAAAATGTTTTGGTTTCCAGGCCTGCCTGCCTGCAAGGAGCCCTGGTGCAAAATGTATTTAGTTGCCCATTTTGAAAGAAGGCAGAGATCTATTTAAGGTGGATCCATTGTTGAAAGACTCCCTCATCAAGTTCCAATCATGAGGGCAAGTCTTAGTCCTTTTCAACTGGTCTGCCACAACATTTTTGTTCTGGCTGTAAATAAAATGCTTGGAGGGCTACACAATGCTGTAGAGCTAACTCCCAAACTATCAAAGCCAACCTGAATGGGGGGGGGGGTAAGACCTGGTGCCCCCTGTTTGTTTATGTACATCACTGTGGTATTGTCTGTAACTACCTGTACTGGTCCTGGGGACCACAGGTCATGAAGCGATTCTATAACATGAATCACAGCTAACATCTCCAACATTTATGCGCTTCGGTGTATCTAAACTGTTCCACATACCTTTACATCCATAGAAACTGCTACCCAAGCAAAAACTGAAGCATCTTACTGTCTCCACCAATCCAGTTCTTACTTGATAAAGCCCAAAACTGGAATCTGATAATCTCAGAGAATGTGAATGTTTGGTCTGTGTCCTGGGAGGTTATCGGTGTCAATAGAGGTCATGGTTTTAGCTTTAGCGAGCACAATCAGTACATGATCCCTAGCTATAGATGGAGGAGTTATGCTTGAGGGTATTTTTTTTTTGGGGGGGGGGGGTTGGTAAAGTCAGAACTGAATTTGTCCACCAACAGGTTCACTATATTCCCAAGTTCAGTAAATATGGTTCCATTAACATTGCCATGTCCTGCCTTTGAAATTTATGGTGTAACTGAATATGGCCTTATGGTTAATCTTTCACCTGATAGGCTATCTTATCTCAAAGTTGGCTTTGCTTGACCTAATCAGCCCTCTTAATTGCCTATTTTGTTTGATGAGGGAGTTTTTACCATTATGGGAATTACCCTTCTTGATTTTTGCCATTTTTTCCCCTTTGTTGTATATCCTACTTAATTTGGGGCTCCACCAGTATGGTTTGTTTCTGGGGCTAGTTCTGGGTTTACTTCTGGTAGGTACAGCAGCCTCTATGCAGCCACTGACATGGTTGTACAGAGTTTCTGAGAGAAATTCAACTTATGTTGCTGTGTTTTTGGTGTTTGGAGGGGCACTGAATTTTGTCAAACCATCACTTAATAAAAGGTAATTAACCATGAAATTATTCATAACTGTTAATGGTTTTAATGGGATTACAAAGTTGATTTTGATTTCGAAGGAGACAGCTTCATGTCAGACCTTATCAGGGAGAAAGAGTCATGGGGGGGTGCAACATTCTCCCATATTTTCGAGCACAAGGTCCAGTATTTTAGAGCCTCCAGTGGGGTATTCACTCTTTGGTCAAGGGTGCTTGTATTTAAGTCCAGGAATGTTTGTGTCTGTAAATTAGAAGTCAGGTTGGATTCCCAGTGCAGGGAGGAGTAATTAATGTCTCCCATGACTGGGGTGTTAGGTTGGATGGCAAGTGTCTCCAGCAGGTCCAAGTATGCATTGTGAGTTTCTTGGGACATGGAGATTAACCTACATGGACATGGTATAGGTGATCTGCACGTGGAGACGTCATCCTGTGTGACCACCCTAGAGGTCTGTGCAGCTACTAGTCTAAAAGTGGGGAATGCACTGAAACCTTGCAATACCGGAGTACTCTCTGCCACTAATATGTCTTGGTAACTGCAGAGATGTCGATATTCAAGTATCAGGAGGGCTTGGAGGGAGTGTAGTTTTTTACTTAGGTTCCTGCATTGGGGGGGGGGCAGTTAATTTGATTTTGCTATGTTTGTAGGTTTGTCAATTTGAAAATGGCTAAACAAGACACTATGGGGGTTTATAAAGTTTTAGCCAATATTCTAAAGTCTAGAGGGGAAATGTAAAAAAAAAAAAAAAAAGTCCACTTTGCTTTGCCAAGAATGTTAACCATGGCCTCCCAAGCTGACAAATATTGGATCCCCTTAGAATGACACCAGAAAGAGAGACAGTTGTTGAAATCAATCAATTTTTGCTTATACTGTGGCATCATGTTCAGTGATGGTAATATGCTACTCAATGCAAGGCTCATACCAGCCTGAGAAACAATCTACAAGCTCCATAACGTCTCTTCATATAGTCCAGGGAGGACATTTCAGGTCATTTACACCTACAAGGTATGTGATGGAATCATACTGGTACTTAAGCTTAATGACTCAAGTGCATGTGTGATTTAGCATATCCTGGTTCCAGATAAGCAACTAATAGTTATCTTCTCCTTGGTCAGCCTGTTTAGAGAAGCATCAGTATATCTTAAAATGCAGTCAGTCTCCTATTCTCCTATGACGAGAGTCCTTTGAAGTGTGCTTGCTTGCCTTAGGGGTTTAGTGTTTGTGACTCCACTGATGCTAGGGTTGCCACCTTTCCAAATGGCCAAAGTAGGACATTTGTGCTACAACCATCAGATTTTGCAGGGCAAAACATACCCACGGCCAGTACAAAGGACAGAACTTCAGTTTTTTGCCTGAATAAAAGTTTATTCTTGTAGCATTTTAGTTCCTTATTCTGTTTCTTATAACATTTAGGTGTTTCAGAAACAGAATAACTGTTTTATACAACTATTACATAAAATATAGAAAATAATTTTGTCCTAAAATCTCAGGACATTTGCCATTTTCTCACAATTTTTTGCAGGACACAACTGCCCAAAGAGGGACTGTCCCTCACAAAGTGGGACAGGTGGTAACCCTAACTGATGCTGGCAGCATGTGTGGTGCTAGTTTTTTTTTTTTTTTTTAAGGATCCCAGGTTTTATTGTCACCCTCTCTCCGTCTTTTTTTGTTCCTTGTTTTCCAAAAGATGGCAGTGATTAAATATTTTGTCTTAAACAAAATATAGTGCGTCTGTAAGATTTATAATTTGGTGCTTGAAAAATCTTAGTAACTCCCCGAATTTCCCTCTTTAAAAATGCCTGAGAACCTGACCAGCAACAGGGCCAAACAAAACCTACTTGCTTAGAGTACAGTTTAAAATCTCAGATTTTACCTCATCAGAAAAGTTTTGACCATGTACCCAGGCATATCTTCTCAAAGTAGTAGCTGTAATAGTGGCCCTAAATGCAGTATCAGCATAATCATACAAACTCTTGAAAGCACGTTTAGACACCTGACACAAAAATAATAAACTGTAGGATTCAGACAGGACCTACCTTTTCTAGGAAGTGTGGCAGAGCAATCCCACAAGCAGACAACACCTGACAGAACAGACTGAAAGAAGGAAATTCTCTTCTGAAAACTGTTTAACACCTTGCCTCCTTATCTGCAAAGGAAGGCTTGGTATTAATAATTGTTCTGTCTTTTTTTTTTTTGGGGGGGGGGGGGGGCTGAAGGCTGTGGGTCAGAGTTACTGCACGCAGCATTTACCAATCCTCAAAGGCTGTCAAAAGGAGGAATGGGTGTAGCATGTGGTAATTCCACTTGAAACGTAACCTATCTCAATACAGGAGAACAACTACTTGTTCCCACAAAAATAAATCATTCATCCTGGAACATGTCTTAGAAAAGGAAAATTCCTCTAATGGAATTGGAAAGGACAAACTTTATTCTGAATCAGAGTCTTGGGTTTCAGAATCATGGGAAGAAAAAAAGCCCAGTCTCTATGTCAGAATCCTCTGTCAACTTTTCCTCAGGAATACATTTGACCTGGCTAGTTTTTTTGGTATGGATTTCTATTTTCTCGGGATAGAATGCCTGCAATAAACTGGCTAATATTTACGTATTTAATGACATTTGTTTATCAGAAAAATCTGTATAAGAACCCATTTTCAGCAGATGTCTGGGTAGACGAGCTCCAAAGAATACAAATTACAACAGTAGATCAATATCACCCACAATAAATTACACAATGGTAAGAGAAGAATATAAACATTAAATAAGTCTATAGAAAATATACAAGATAAATGCAGCTGAGATAAACAAATATGAAAGGAAAAAAATATATATGTATTATTCATGACAAATACAAAACGATTATGAAAAGGGAAAAAAAAGTGGTAGTACTGGTGGTAAAAAGTAAATGTTTCCCTCTGTAGTGTCTCACTAGAGAGGAAATACTGATTTGAGTATGTTAAATAGTAGTATGGTGAAGTACAAAAAATTATAGCCTTATATAGGCCAATAGGAGAATCAGAAATATTGGCTTGAGATGGATTATATAATGCAGTTAGCATAAAGAAAGAGAGAACATGTGAGAAAAAGAGACGTTTTTGTATTAGCCTGGTGTGGTACAGGAGCAATGCCAAGCACTGGAAAGGAATTATTTTAGTAAAGGCTTAAATGAATGACTTTTGAGTAAAGACCAGATACAGCTCAGGACGGAATTCCAAATTATGGCCACAGAGCTGGAAAATAAGTCATGCCCTATATATTTTTTTTGTTTGTAAATTGCAAATAGTTGTTTATCAGCTGAGCTGAAGGATCAATTTGGAAGACAGTGGTGGAGGACGTTGCTGATAAATGGGCATGAAGAAGGGCTGCATATTTTTTGTGCTAGCAGTAGTTACATGAATGCAAGCTAACTAGGTAATTCAAGGCAGATTGTCAATTTAAGAAAAGAGTGCTGATGGATATGGGAAGGTGGATTGACTGAAAATCTGGCAACTGTATTATAGCTGTGTTCTAGTTTGGATTTTAAAGAGGATTGTAGACTGGTCAAGGCTGGAGAGCCATAAAGAAGAGAAGAAAGTAAAAGATATGTGTTGGCGAAGTTGTTTTATTTAGGCTTACAAGAAATTTCTTAGCTTTATAAAAGCACACCTAGATTTTGGTGATTTTTGATGCTGTTTTGTATGTGAAGATAAAACTTTAGATCATCACGTACTGCTATATCTAGGAGTTTAAACAACTTCCTTATCAGTACTGTTTAAACAAGATATATGAAGTTGTTTTTTTCATGGGTATTACAGTTGGGGGAAAATAAAAGCAGCCCCTTGCCTTTTTTTTTTTGGTGCTGGTGTTGGGGGGTGATTCATCACATTGATTGCCAGACAACATCCAAAAGGAAGGCACTTTTTACAAAGGTGTTTAGATGAGAGAGGTCTAGAATAGGTCTCCAAGTGTCCTCTTTTCTGAGCACTAGAAACAGACTGGAGTAGAACCCTTTCCCTCTTTGGGACACAGGCACCTCTTGAACAGTACCCTGAGTCAAGAGATTTTGAAGAACCTCTGGGAAAAAGGGAATTTGTTCTAAAGGAGGCTGAGGAATGCCCATACAAGGACAGGATTTCCACACCATGAAGTACCCCCTCAACAGAACCCAAGAATCCTGAGTGATCTGAAGCCAAACAGGAAAAAACAGAAAGGCGAAGAGAAACAGGAATGGGAAGAGAGACGGATAATAATACAGCACGTGGTTTGTAATCCCTGAAAACTGAGTAGCCTTAGCAGGAGTCTGTTTGCCACTTTTCCTACCTGTAGTAAGAAGGGCGAGATTGCCTACAAACAAAGGCAGGTTTAGCGGTTAGTTTCTCTGAAATTTAGGCACAAGAGAAACAAACACATGTTTAAGCTCCTTTAAGGCCTTACCCTTATCCTGAAGGGACTTGAACAAACCAGCAGCAGCTTCCCGAAACATAAGTTTAGAATCCAGATGAGCATCAATCATCTTAGCTGTAACATCATCAGGTAGGGGTTGAAGGCTAAGCCAAGAATACCTCCTCATAACAGAAAAACAGCAGCCCTAGAAGAGGTATCTGCTGCATCATAACTACATTTAATAGAATGATGAATGACTTGAGAAGTCATCCCTAGCAAGGAAAGAACAGAAGTTTTACCTTCAGAGTCTGGAAAATCAGAAATAAGTTGACAGGTTTAAGAACAGCCAACACATACCTAGACATACGAGTCTGATAACAGCCCTTAAAGCTAGGGTAGCAGAAGTGTAAACCTTACACAACCTTTCCACACTTCTGCAATCCTTGTCAGAAGGCAATAACTTGGGTGAAGGAAGCAACTGAGACGGCTTATCAGAAGGTACAGACATGACAGACGGGTCAGCAGCAGGACATTTATACAGGAAAGAATCCTCAGGCACTGTATTAAACCTGTCAGGCTTCTTGGGACAGGGGGCAGAGAATCAGCCACATGACAGGCACTGGAAAAAGCATCCGGCAAAGCAGCCAAAACAGGAGGAATAGCCACAGGTTTAGGGGATTCTAACTGCAGCAATTCATAGTACCTCTTATGGATATCAGAGACCTGAGCACAATCCCACTTAAAAAAAAATCCATCATCCTAGAGTGTGTCCCCAAAGAAAATTTCCTCAAAGGGAACGTCTAGACTAACAGATTCCTCTTCCTCCTCCGACCCATAGTCTAAAGGAGAATGAATTTGAGTAGAATGAGTCAGGGATTTATTATCTGAATCCAGCTCATCCACAGAAGAATCCTGTTCTCTAGGCCTCTAGGGGAGTAGACATCCAAGGAGGAGCAGGAAAGTACAGTTGTGTACACTTACCATAAATGTAGATGTTCGAGTGTATTCACTGTTGCAGTCATCACATTTGGGTTATCTGCTTCCAGTAGCCCTCAGTTAGCCTGATTATCAAAGTCTTGGGTCCTGTGTCAGTTGCTGTCTCATCTTCCATGACATCAGGTAGTCAGGGGTATAAAAGCATGCAGCCAACATCATTACATCAGTTTTTCTTGCCCCGGATGTCAGGTGCCCCCATAATGGGAAGCAATTCTATACAAGGTTACACCTCCAACAAAAAAAGCAAATACACCAAACAGCTTTAAGCATAGTAAACAAGAATAGAGGTATAGTCAATAGAAGTCAGGGGGCTGGAGAGAGGGTAACCAGGACTGCAACAGTGAATACACTCTAACATCTACATTTATGGTAAGTGTACACAACTGTACTATGTTCTTCGTGTTTCACTGTTGCAGTCATCACATTTGGGTAGATTCCCACAGCTAAGGATGGGAGGAGGTAATTAGATAGCATTAGGACCAGCTATAAGGCCCTGCAAGACTGCAGTGGCAAAGCCAGCTCTGGATTTAGAAAAAATTGGAAAGTGGTAATGCTTGTTGAAGGTATGTACAGAACTCCAGGTAGCAGCTTCTAGGATGTGCCTGGTAGGGACACCTCTGAGAAAGGCTGTAGAGGTAGATGCAGCCCTGGTTGAATGTGGTCATATCCCCTGTGGGGTAGGTTTTCCATGGTGCTTATAGCAGAAATGAATGCAATGGCCTATCCACTTAGAAATGGTTTGCTTTGAAATGGCCTTCCTCTATGCCCCTGCAGCAAATGCAACCAGCAGCTGTTCAGATTTCCTGAGAGTCTTAGTCCTGTCCTAGTAAAATCTAAGTTGTCGGTGCATGTCCAAGGAGTGCAGTATTTATTCCCCTTTGTTCTGTGGATTACAAAAGAAGGTTGGCAAATGAATGGACTGATTAAGGGCCACACTGGATACCACCTTGGGCATGAAGGAGGGATTGGTCCTGAGGGACACCCTGTCAGCATGAAAGATGATGAAAGGCTCCACTGCCCTGAGGGCCTGTAATTCAGACACCCTTCTTGCTGAAGTAATGGCTAGAAGAAAGGCTGTTTTCCAAGAAAGGAATTTCAACTCTGCGTTTGCAGCTGGCTCAAAGGGAGGTAGAGTGAGCTTTTCCAATACAAAGTTAAGGTCCCAGGCTGGAGTAGGGGTTCTCCTGGGTGATCTTAAGGTTTTGTCTCCACTGAGGAATTGCTTCAGCAGTGGATGAGAGAAGAGGGGTGGTTCTGTACTGTAATGAGCTGAAATGGCTGATGCATGAATTTTGATGGAGGAAAAGGAAAGGCCTTTGTGAAGCATCTCAGTTAAGTATTGAAGAATATGGAGTAAATTGGGCGCTGCTGTGCCCATCCCCAGAGTATGGCTCCAGGAACAGAATCTTTTCCATTTTTCAGCATAGGATTTTCTAATACTAGGCCTCCTTGCCTCCAGAATGACAGCAATCACTTGCTTACTGAGGGATGGTAACGGAGAGATCAGGTAATTAGCCAGGCTGCCAGGTTCAGGGTTTGAAGCTGTGGGTGCAGAATCTGGCCCTCCTGCTGGGACAGCAGGGCAGGGGTCTGAGGCAGGTACCATGGTGCCAGCAGTGACACACTGCACAAGAGGGGGTACCAGTGTTAGTGTGGCCAGTCTGCTGCAATCAGTATTGTCCTTGGTTTGTCCTGTTTGATCTTTAGCAGTACCTTGGAGAGGAGAGGCAGAGGGGGGAAAGGCATAAACTGACAAGTTTTTCCAGGTGAAGGACAGGGCATCCACTTTCCAAGCTTGTTTGTGGGGAGTCCTTGTGCAGAATTTGTCCAATTGGTAGTTCTGGGGGGAGGCAAACAGGTTTATCTCTGGGCTCCCCCATATGTTTCTCAACATGTTGAATATCTTTGGTTCCATTTTCCACTCGTGTGGGTCCATGAGATTTCTGCTTAGGTTGTCTGCCAGTGTATTTAGCTTTCCTGGCAGGAACTGAGCCTGTAGGTGCACTTGGTAGCTCAAGGCTGTGTTCCACCGAGCCATGGCTAGTCTGCAGAGAGGGTATGAGTGGGTTTGCCCCTGCTTGTTTATGTACCACATAACAGTGGTGTTGTCCGTCTTTACCAATAATTGCCCTGGAAGAATGTGGTCCTTGAAGGTTGCCAGAGCATTCTGTACAGCTAACATTTCTTTTTTATTGATATGCAGGTGCATTTGATTTGGGTTCCGTTTGCCCTGAATGCACTGCCCTGCCAAGTGAGCCCCCCATGCATTGTCTGATGTGTCTGTTGTTAGGGTCTGGGTGGCAGGAAGTAGAGTATGGGCAGTCCCTTGTTTTGGTGGCAGGCCTCAGCCCACCAAAGGAACTCTTATCTGTAGACAAGGTATGATAGGAATCATTGATTCTAGATCCTGAGAATGTTGACACCATAGGCTTTTTAGATACCATTGTAGTTTCCTTATATGCAGTCTTGCATATGGAATTAATAGAATACAAGAGGCCATAAATCCCAGGGCTTGCAGTAGTTTCCTTGCAGACAGCTGGGTCTTTGTGGCCAGTAGTTTGAAGTAGACTGCCAAATGAACTTGTTTCTCTGGCGTGAGGTAGGACATCTAGGAAGTTGTACTCAAGTTTTCTCCCAGGAATACAATTTGTTGGCAGGGTACAAGATGTGATTTATTTTCATTTATGATGTACCCCAGAGACGTTAGCAATTTCTTTACAAATGCCAGATGATTTAATTGTATGCCCTGGCTTTCTGCCTGAATTAGACAATCGTCCAGGTATGGGTATCTTTGAATATTTCTTTGCCTGCAAAATGCAATGACTGGAGCTAGGCACTTTGTGAATACCCTGGGTGCAGTAGATGAGCCAAAGGGCAGTGCAGAGAACTGACAGTGCATGTAGCCTGCTCTAAAGCGTTGGTATCTTCTTCAAGATTCCCTTATTGGGATGTGCAGGTAGGCTTCCTTTAAATCCAGTGTTGCCAACTAGGCATCTTTGCGTAGCATGGGAAGCAGCTGATGAAGAGTTAGCATCTTGAATTTTGGGATTACCAAAAAAGTGTTAAGGATAGACAGGTCCAGGATAGGATGCCAGGAAATGTCTTTTCTGGGTACCATAGACACCTTGCCCCCATTCTTCTTCTGGGACAGGCTGAATAGCCCTGATGCTTAAAAGAGAGAGAACTTGCTTTTGAGCCTCTGCCCACTGATTTGGGGGTAGGTCTGGCCAACCGTTTGGGGTTGGTAAGGAGTGGAAGTGGAATCTGTATCCTTGGGAAACTATATTTAAAACCCATTTGACCTGGGTAATGAGTTCCCAGTTTTTTGCATGCAGGGCAATCTTTCCCCCTAAAGGAACAGTCAGTTGAGCAGGGCTTGGAAGGTTTAAAGTTAAGTCATTGAGACAGTTTACCATAGGGGGAGTCTTACTACTACCTGCTTTGGAAGTGGGAGCCCCCACTGCTTAGGTCTGTGAGTACCTTGGGACTGAAGCCTGGGTGCTCTGCTGGTTTTGGGTTTGGACCGAGAAGGCCTGGAACAGGCAGGAAAGAACCAATTCTTAGAGGGCCAATGCCTACTAAATCTGGGAGGCTGTACTTGCAGGAAATTTTTAACAGTTTGCATAGATTTAGCTTTTTCCTCCATCTTTTTAAGTAGTACTTCTGCTTTGTTGCCAAACAGGCAGTCTTGATTCAAGGGAGCAGCCAGTAATTAAGCTTTAACATGATCTGACAAAGATTGCTCCTTAAGCCAAGCATGCCTTCTAAGAACAGACCCAGTGACAGCAGCCCTGCAAGATGCCTCTAATGAATCAAAACCACATTGCAAAGTATGTTTTCCAACTTGTTCAGCAGAATGCATTAACTCCTGTAAATCTTTATTTTCAGCACAGTCAGGAATCAACATCATTTTCTGTTTACGCAATCCAGTAATATGCTGCTGATACTTTAACATATGAAACTGGCAGTTTAAGGCCCTAATGGCCAAGGTTGCAGAGGTGTACACCTTCTTACCCCATCTATCCAGCGCCCTGGAATCTCTATCAGAGGGGGTAGGATTTTTAGCAGTAGTAGCCTTAATGCCCTTGGGTCCCTGTGAAATGGTCTCAGGATCCACAGTAGGATTTTTAAACAGGAACTTGTGAGAGTCAGGTACCCTGTAATACCTATCAGGTTTTCTGGGAGCAGGCGGTAAAGAGTCAAGGGCCAGGCTAGATTTCGAGAAGGCATCATCTACAATGTCCAGTACAGGAGGGATAGCTAAAGGCCTGTGTTGAGGCAGGAGTAAGAATTCCATAAGCCTCTTTTTGGAGTCAGAGTAATCCTGGTTTTCCCAGCGAAAATGCTCCCTATGCAAGGTTTCACCAAAAGAGAAATCATCTGGAGGAGAAGCAGAGGAAATGGAGTCCTCCGCATCAGAATCCTCATAGGTAGATAAGGGCAAATCCTGGGCATCAAAGAAAACAGAAATTTCAGAATCCTGATCAGAAGAATCAGAAGGAAAATCAGTCCTAGGTCTCTTCGAGGGGGAATGATGATTAGAGTAATAAGGTCTTCAGCCGTTCTTATCATTTGTTTTTTAGGCATAGGGGCCTGACCATGCTGTCTGGGCGTCGGTTTTCTAGGCATGGATCGAGATTTAGGCCTTGAAGAAGAAGATGGCGTCAGTTTAATAAGCACGTCAGTCGGCCTGAATACACCCTCAGAAGCCGGTGCCTGCACAGCGGCTCCGGACCCATCCAAGGTAGAGACATCCACAGGTTCCACAGTCGAAGAAGCATTGACTCCTAATGGGTCTCAGTAGAGGCCTGCGAATCTGAAGTAGCGGGTATCAGGGGCTGCGAAAGTGCCTCACTGAGTACAGGCGAACTGATGACTAGTTTAGAAGTGTCATCGGCAGCTTTGGACCTAAGCGGTCTGTTTCTGTCTTTATCTTTGCCTTTTTTTGGAATGTCGGTAGTCGGGTGGCTTACCGAAGCCACTTCTGGATAATTGAACCGAGTACCAAAATATTTAGATGCGTAAATGAACCGACAACGAATAGTACGAGGTTTGAATAAGGCACAAAACTGACAGCGAGGTACGCAGTGGTCTGGGCCTAAGCAAGGAATGCAGTACGAATGAAAATCGGTTTACAGCAAGAAAAAGGATCCCCAACGGGGTACTTAGCTTAGTTGAAGACTTCGGATCTGAAACTCGAAAACAAAAATTTCAGAAGTCGGCCGACTGGCACTTGCAAACTGCTTCTGTTTCGGGCACTGCACGGCAAAAAAGACTGGGGTAATGGCTTCGGCTGCATGCTTTATACCCCTGACTACCTGACGTCATAGAAGATGAGACAGCAACCGACGCAGGACCCAAGACTTTGATAATCAGGCTGACTGAGGGCTACTGCAAGCAGATAACCCAAATGTGATGACTGCAACAGTGAAACATGAACATCCGAAACCCCTTGAGGAGGCTTTAAGGACATTTTGTAAGGGAACATTCCCTCCAAAAAACTGAGACAGCTCAGACCCAGGACAGCAGTCGAGAACTACAGTAGGAACTTCTTCCCCAACTAAAAACTGAGGAACTCCCCTAGGCCCCTTGGAAAAAATTATCTGTAGTTCACCCTGAATGTCTGAGATAGACGTCTGTAAAGCCTCTTCAGACATGCTGCCAGACGGACTTTCACCAGTCTCTGACATGGTCACTGCAGATAAATCTGACAAATTTGTAACAACCTTGGAAAAAACATCAGGTAGAGGCTGGACAGAGCAAGATTCTGGTCATACCTTTTTCATCTTCTTCCCTAACGGCTGACCTTCGGGGTGGGAGACTTCTTCCATTGTATCTTTAGCAAGAAGCTTAAGACACTAGTTCTCAACATACAAGGAAAGGGAAGGGAAGATAGTCTACTGCAAAGGGTTTTCGCAATGAATGCCTGACAAACAGAACAAGACATACGGTCATGAGTAGCTCGCAGACAAAAAAGACACTTCAGGTGGCAGTTTTATGGGGGAATCTGTCTCCCACACTGGCATTTACCCTTCCTGAATGATATTAACTCCAAGGAGCACAAAAAAATGAGAAAAAAAAATCCCCAACAGGCACTTATCTGTAACTCCAAAAGAAGCCAGCAAACAGATGTAGACAGTCACTGGAGAATGAAAATGCATTCAACTGGCAGAAGACAGGTTCAGGTAACAGACCGACAGAAAAAAGATATGTTCAGACTGGCAGCAAAGACATTCTGATTATGGTAGGCCTGAATGTCACCTTTATGCCCTATGCTACATGCAAGGAGCATTTGGGTGATGTTCAGCTTACCTTTTAAAAGCAACAAATAGATTTTTGGTAGACTGACCGGATGTTCGGGCTTCCATGGCAGGGAATCCCATCTGTTAAGAATACTGCTGCAGTGAATGTATGGACATCATCTTTTCTATTTAGTAATATATGATTTCTTAGTGGCAGGCTTCTTAGTCTCCATTAATATCTACAGCATTTATTTTCCAGGTCTGCTTGTGAGGAATCCTGGACCAGAATTTTGACAGTTGTTTGTTATTAATAGAGGTGAAAAGATCGGCCTGTGATGTTCTCATAACTGGATCAAATCCTGCAAGACCCCCGATACAATTTCCACTCGTGAGGATCTGCCTGGTCACGCACAGCTAGTCTGCCACAGTGTTTTGCTCTGATGGAATGTAAGATGCCTGCAGAGTGTGACTGTATTAAATTGCTATATCACAGACTTCCATAGCTAATCTGCACAGAGTGTAAGATAAGATCTGGACCACACACACACACACACACACACACACACACACACACACACACTTGTTTATGTACCTCATCATTATGGTGTCATCTGTAAACACTTGTAACAGTAACGAGGACCATAAATGATCAAGAATTCTTTTAGGGCTAATGGCTTAAAGATGTTTTCACTTGTGTGGGCAACTTTTAGTTATGTACTTACCATAACTTTAGATGTTTGGGATCCATCTCGCCTACATTCAGTACTGATGGGCTCGGAGCCGATCCCTCGGCTCCGACTCGGCACACTATGCTATAGAGCGAGGCCTCTTATTGGCTGAGCTATTTCTTATCCCAGGATGCACCACCACTAATCCCCCAGATCTTGTTTGTCCGCATTCATGCACACATACACAACTTGTTTATATAACATTGCCAGATGTTTCAAGATGAAACAACAGGATTCAGACCTTCTGATATCCTCTGATCTCCAAGGAAGGGGGAAGGAGGGTGGGTTATTGAATGTAGGCAGATGGATCCCAAACATCTAAAGTTATGGTAAGTACATAACTAAAAGATGTTATGTGATCCTATCTCGCCTACATTCAGTACTGATGGGACAGCCCCTAGCACCTAAATCCTGGGTGGCTCACTGGAAAACACTCCTGAGCACTGTGGAACCAAATGAAGCTCGTCCTCTAGATGCCACATCCAATTTGTAGTGAGAAATGAAAGTGTGCGGGGAGGACCACGTAGCAGCACAAAAGTCACTAATGGCAAGCTTAGAATGGAATGCTATTGAAGTAGCCATAGCTCTTGTAGAATGAGCTTTGACAGAGGTCGTAAGCTCTTTATTAGAAGAAGAATAAGCTTGAGTAATACAGTCCCTGATCCATTTGGCAATAGTGACCTTTGTGACGGCTTTGCCCAATTTATTGTCCGAAAAGGATACAAACAATTGATCTGTTTTCCTTGTTTGTTTGGTCCTATCTAAATAAAACGCAATTGCCTGTGGACATCTAATGTGTGGAATATGTATTCCGCTTTGTTAGAATACTTCGGAAAGAAGACTGGAAGTTCTAATGACTGTTGTAGGCAGAAACTGGAACAAACTTTAGGGACAAAGGACGGATTTGGCCTGAGAGATACTCTATCTTTGTGAAAAACCAAGTACGGAGGTTTTACAGACAAAGCTTGGAGCTCTGAAACCCTTCTGGCAGAAGTAATCGCCACCAGAAAGGCAGTTTTCCACGATAGAAATTTTAAATCACATGTTGCTGCTGGTTCGAAGGGGGAGGAAGTTAAGGCACGTAACACCACATCGAGATCCCATGGAGGAGCAGGATGAGAAATCAGAGGTCTTAAAAGCGCAGCACCTTTCAAGAAGGTCTTACACAATCTGTTGCTCATTAAAGGTGAGTTTATAGATTCGTGAAAATTGGAAATAGCTGCCAATTGAACCTTGATGGTAGAGAATGAAGAGCCTTGATTGAAAAGGGAAGTTAGAAATTTCAGTACTTCTGATACGGGAATAGTGATGGGATCCAGAGCCCGGAGTTGAGCCCAAATAGCAAATCTCTTCCATTTGCTAGAATACAATTTCTTTGTAGCCGACTTGTGGGCCGAGGATAAAATGTGTACAACTTCCGGATCCAAGGTATGATTTCTGACTATAGTCGGAAGAGGAGGAGCCAAGCCGTCAATTTTAAGGTGTGTAGGGACTGGTGGAATAGTCCCGACTGATGAACCAATAGGTCTGGGATCTGATCCAGGAACCATGGACCTTCCAGTGCATATTTCCGAAGATAGGGGAACCATACCTGACGAGTCCAGTAAGGAGCAACTAAGATCATTTTGCTCCCCAAGAGACATGCCTTTTGGATCACCCTGGGAAGGAGAGGAACTGGAGGAAAAGCATATAGCAAGCCGGTGGGCCACGGACGGGCTAGTGCGTCCATAGGGCTCTCCCCCGGAGCAGGAGTGAGGGAGAAGAACTTTTTGCACTTCGCATTCAGCGGAGTCGCGAAGAGGTCACAACAAGGAACTCCCCATTTGCTGAAAATCTGATTTACAACCGTAATGTTCAGAGACCACTCGTGTGGAGAGAGGATAGTTCTGCTCAGTCTGTCGGCTATCACATTGGACTTGCCCGGGATATGAGTCGCCACTAGAAAACGTTTGGTCGACACTGCCCATTCCCAAACTCTCATGGCCTCTCTGCAAAGGGGGTAGGATCTGGTCCCTCCCTGTTTGTTCAGGTACCAGACAACTGACATGTTGTCGGAGTGAACGGCAATTACGCCCTGAGGGAGGTAATCATGAAGGGCTTGTAGGGACAGAAGCACCGCCCTCATTTCTAGGATGTTGATATGAAGTAGGGTCTCTTCCGAATGCCATTTGCCTTGGACTGACCTGCCCATGGAATGCCCCCCCCCACCCCATCTGGGAGGCGTCTGTAGTCAAAGCGGCCACAGGAGGAGGTGGAACAAAGGGTCGTCCCTGATCCAGATTGGAGGGCACCAGCCACCAGCGAAGGTCCCGTTTGCAGGTTTCCGTGATCCATATGAGGTGACTGAGAGGGAGATCCTGAAAAGACCACTGAGTTGAAAGAAGCCACTGGAGAATTCTCATGTGCAACCTTGCTAGGGGAACTAGAAGAACCATGGCGGACATGGATCCCAATAGCTGCAGGACCATTCTGGCTGGGGCTTTGGATCTGGGAAGTAAGGCTCGAACTTGAGCCTGTATGGTTTGAATCCTTTCTGTAGGTAGATAGACCCGCATTCGGTTTGAGTCTATCTCTACTCCGATGAATCTTGTGCGTTGAGATGGCAGCAACACAGACTTTGGCCAATTGAAGGTGATTCCAAGGGAATTGCCCAGTGATATCGTGGCTTGTAGGCTCCGCAATAGTAGATGCTTGGAGGTGGCAGTTAGGAGCCAGTCATCTAGATACGGAAACACCTGGAATCCTAGACTTCTCAGGTGAGCAGTCACGACCGCCAAACATTTGGTGAACACCCTGGGGGCTGTGGTGAGACCAAAGGGCAGCGCGGAACTGAAAATGACTGCCTCCTAGGCTGAAGCACAGATGTCTCCTGGACGCTTGATGTACCATGATATGGTAATAAGCGTCCTTGAGATCTATGGAGCACATCCAAACACCTTTCTCCAGCAGTGGGAGAATGGATTGTAGGGTGACCATTCGGAACTTGGACTTTTTGACTAAACGGTTTAGAATGCTGAGATCCAAAATGGGCCTCAAGTCCCTGGTCTTTTTTGGCACCAAAAAGAATCTTGAGTAAGTCCCTAATCTGATCTGGTCTGCGGGGACCGGTTGGATGACTCCTTTTTGCAGCAGCTTTGAAACTTCTGAGGCTGCAGTTTTCCGTTGACTGGGTGGCGGGTCCGGGATTTTTTTTGGACTGAGGTGGAGAGTGAGAAAAAGGGATGGCGTAACCTCCGGCGATAATTCGAAGCACCCATCGGTCCTGAGTGATACCTTCCCAGGCTTTTAGGTGCCTCGAAAAACGACCCCCGACTGGCTCCAGAGCTGCACAGTCGGGCAATCCCTCAGGGACTGTGAAAGGCTGAAGAGCCACAAAAGGACTCGCGGTCTCCAGTGTTGCGAGGGCCTCTGCCGCCTCTGGGATGGCGTCTTCCAGAAGAATTTCCCACACCCCAGCCTCTAGAAGGGGGATCGTCCTGCTATGAGGGGTAAAGCCTTCTGAGATCTACGGAACCACATTTTCCCTCCGCTTTTAGCCTTGGGGTAAGGCCGAAAGGGAGTGGAAAATCGTGCCTCACGGCAGTCAAAGTCTTACCTTCTTGCTCAGCGGGTCAGTGTGTCCTTTACCTTGGGTCCAAACAAAGAGGACCCATCAAAGGGGGCGTCGGCAAAGGAAGACTTAAAGGCCTCTGCAAAATGACACAGGCGGAGCCAGGCTTGCCTCCGTAGAGCAATGCCTGTACCCGCTCTACCGCCTTCGGCCGCATAAGAAATGAGCCTCATGGACGAGTTTGATATGGACGACAGCGTAGCCAGCTGAGAGCCAACCGTCTGGGCCAGCTGCTCAGGCAGGTTACCCAAGAGGGTATCTGAAAGTTCTTTAATCAGATCCCTCTGAAATCTGGTAAAGTGCGTGAGATAGTTCAGGGACCTTAAAGTAAAGGCCGCTGAACTTAGGGTGCGCTTACCGTACCGATCCATGCTCCTAGACTCCTTATTAGGAGGATGGACGGACGTCGAAGCCTCTGCTACATCTTGTTGGGTAGCAGATGCCACCACCAAGGCATCTACAGCCACACCTTTAGTCAAAAACTCCTTTTCCGGGGGTGCTGACAGGAACTTATTTGGACGAGCAGGCACCGGTTCCACAGAGTCTGGGTGTTCCCACGCCCTTAGACAGATCAAATCTAGGAGCTCATCGAAGGGTGGAGACACCCAGGAGGCGGAGGGCTGAGCCCCGAAGGCCTTAAGGAACACCGACTCATCAGCAGAAGGGGGTTTGGATTGCCAGCCGCCTCGTTGTTTAAGGGCTTCCAGGATGTCTGCAAAGGAGACATCATCTGAGGACGACTTAGGGGACCCCTCTGCATCATCAAGATCAGTGTCTGATGTGAGAGACTCATCGGGGGAGTCAACGTGCTTCCTCTTGCACGATCTTTTCCTGGGGGGTTCCTCCGAAGAAGCTTCAGAGGGACCTCCAGGAGGGGGGGGAACCCCAGTGAGGGTAACCTCAGGCCCCGGGGCTCCGCTGTCTAAGGACAGGGGGACTGCCAAAGACCCAGTCTCAGTATGCAGGGAAGGAGCTGGGGAGACCGTGGAGGTAGCCAAAGAAGATTTGGCTAACGCACTCCTCATGGCCCTGAAGGCAGGACCACCAGAATCCTGGGAAGGTCCCACCTCCGTGGCCACAACGGTAGATGGTACCCCCGCAGCCGACGCACCGAGAGGAAGGCTTGGGACCGAAAACATCAGTCCCGAAGCGTCCCCCCCCGGGGCCGACAGAAGAAGTCCGTGTACCGAACTCCGACTCAACAGCCGGAGTTGGAGTAAGGGTCGGGCCCGACCCGAAAACCTCCATCGGCTCCACCAGCACCGGCTCCAACGGTGCCGAGGCTGTTGGAGGAGGAACCATAATAACAGGGTGGACCATCGGCTCCGAAGCCGAATGGGCTGGAGCCGAAACTAACTTTTGAAACACCGGAGACTGGAAAAGTCTTAGGAGCACCCTGTCGATGTCCGAATCAGACATCTTGGAGGATCTAGATGACACCGATCGGGTCCGAACCGACTTCTCCATCGGCTCCATAGGACTAGGGGACCGGCTCCGAATGGATTCGACTACTATCGGTTCCGAGGGAGACCTCAACACAATTTCCCTCGGTGCCGAGGGGGACTTCGGCGCCGAAGGGGAAAAGTCTGAGCTGGCAACCCTCATCGGCTCCAAAATCAGTGGAGCCGAAGAAGGTGACCCGCCTCTCGATGCCCCAGTCCTCGGCTCCGAAACAAGAGGGATCGAGACTGGAGGCATCGAGGCAGACCGTTCCGCCCTCGGCTCCGAAGTCCGTGGAGCCGATGGAGAAGCCTGCCTAGGTTTTTTGGCAGTCGGTTCCGACAGACTGGTCGGAGCCGACGCTTTTTTCTTCTTGGTAGGAGAGGAAGAGGAAGATAAGGCCTGAAGGAGGGTTTAATCAGTCCTTTTAATATTAATTTATTCTTCCTCTCCTGGAGGACTCTAGAAGAAAAGGCGTGACACACGCTACAGGACTCCTGTAGGTGCTTGGCGCCTAAACAATAAACGCACGAGGAGTGGTCGTCAGTTATCGACATTTTATTTTATTTATTTATTTATTTTACATTTGTTAACCGGGCTAGTCTGGCTGGATACATGTCCATTTTCAGCAGAGGCCCGAGGAGAAAAGCTCCACTATTAGACTAAGACAATACATGAGGAATACTTTACTAAATAGATCAATCTTTTTTAACAAAAGAACAAAAACAAAACAAAACAAAAATGTACAAGGACAAAATACAGTTTGTCTTGACTAACTTAACTAGGTTACAGTAAGATTATAATCAAAGTTCACATCATGTGGCTGAGGAGATAAGCTCAGGCACCAAAATATACAGTTGAGTTAAGGATATCTGAAGTGTAGGTACATAAAATTAATCATTGGTCAGAAGGTAGAGGACAGAATTGGTAATTAACAGAGTGAAAGAAAGCTAGTAGTTAGAAGTGTTAAAAAAAGCAAGTTAGAAGGTAAGGAGGTATATTGGTAGTAAAGTTAAGGGAAAAAAGGGATAGGAGGAAAAAGAAAAGTGTGGGTAGAGTATGTTTAGATAGGGTAATGGTATTTTATCAAGTTAAATGTTAAGAAAGTAAAGTTAAAAAGGAGAGTGAGGTATATAGGCAATGAGATAAGGGAAAAGGGTCAAGGACCAGAGAAGGGGGCTAAAAATGTTAGTCTAGGTAAGAATGGGAGAGTAAAGAATGAAAGTAGCAGATTGTTCAGAGTAATGACCAGTAGTATGTAACCACACCTCGCGCACTTTTTAAACCCACAGGGTCTATGTTCCTTAGACATGCTGACTAACACTAAGAAAACAAGTTAAAGTAGCTGTTTGTGAAAGATTTTACCACAAAGAAAGTGAAACTAAGTTTTTTTTTTTTAAGACAAAACACAATGTCAGAAAAATACACAAAATCAGTACAACAATCACTGAAAATGAGGGTCAAGACCCTTTAACTTAAGCAGGTACTTGACCTCCTAGAAAAAACAAAGACGCTAGATAAGAATAGGGGAAGGCCCCTCTAACTTAAACGGGAAACCTTCCCTTAACCAAAAACACAATTTTCCTCAACAAAAGTTTTCAAACACACTCGTACAACAACAACAATAGCTGTTAAAACAGCTTTTGGGGTAAAATTAGCAAAATTCCTGACAGGAAACTTTGAATAAAACAGTACTTAGCCCAGCCAAGTTTGAGACCACGTCCTAGCTTGTAAGCGGCAAACGAGATCTGGGGGATTAGTGGTGGTGCATCCTGGGATAAGAAATAGCTCAGCCAATAAGAGGCCTCGCTCTATAGCATAGCGTGCCGAGTCGGAGCCGAGGGATCGGCTCCGAGCCCATCAGTACTGAATGTAGGCGAGATAGGATCACATAACATCTTAATTTTAAATTTACTTAAATGTTAACCAGGTACTCTGGGCCATAACACCAAGGGTAAATGCAAGACTTATGTGGGTAATTTATTACAGTCAATCAATCAGCATGTTTTTGGAAAGAAACCAGAGTACCCAGAGCACAAACAATTAGACACAGAACAAACACTGTGCTAAACTTCAGAGAGTCAGTGACCATGGATAAGAACTGAACCCAGGACCATAAAGCTGAGAGGGAGAGAGCGTACTACTAAGTTACTATACCACCCAGTCATGGGAGGTCAGAACTGAACCCTGGACAATGGAAGTGAGTGTGAGAGAAGTGAAAGATCTTATCACTGAGCCACCATGCTAATCAGTGATCTGAGGTCAGAACAGAGCCCAAGTTCCTGGAGGTGTGAGATACACATCTTACTATTAGTACACACTGTTGCCCATGGTACTGACACAGGCAAGGGAAATAATGCTTCACCTTTACTTCCATATGTATGTATTTCAACAGAAAGGTAGTATGCATCTAGTATTTGTTGTCTTTTCTTCCTTATGACTTGACTGAAGGTGTGGCACAGTCAACACCCGGTGATATCATGCTCTGGCCTCAGGCAAACAATGCACAGGGAAGAGCTTTGCTCTTCACTGTATCTGTTGACCACATGCAATATTATAGCTTCTGACATGAACATTTCTAAATTTTAAAACAGGTCTTTAACCAAAAAAATCCTGAAATACAGTACAAAGAGTAAAGGGACCACTTCCAGTAGAATAAATATGAGTTTTAAGGTGGCATCTGTCAAAAATCATTCCCAATAACACAAGTGCTGAAATGGTTTATTAAAAGGGTCCAAAAGCCTGGTGACAGCAGAGCAGTCATAAACCAAACCATTTGGAAAAAAATTGAATTAAGACTCTGTATGATGCAAAATGAGAAATAAAGAGAAAAATTGTGCTGGTGAGCAAAGTTATTATAAATTACTTGTAACCAAATCTCCACAGTGCCTTTTGAAGGCCATGTTATATCCAGACACATTTATTTAACCTTATATTTCATAGGCAGACATATAGCACAATTAAATTACATTTTATTCCATAACATTTGAATCCTGTGTTGTGTTTTTACCTTGTCTCAACAGACCATGCTATCACTGGGCCCATAACATCAGAAGAATGCCATGGGGGATATTAGCCACAATTTTGCATACAGCAGCAAAACATTTTGGGTGAACAAAATCATATTAAGCCTTTAGATGTGAAGGTATTTATGTTTCTGTTCAAATACTACATCATCTCAAACTCTATCAAACTAAGACAGTGTACTTACTATGTGTACTAGACCAGATTCACTTTATAATCTCGAAATACTGAAATATTGAATTTCAGTATCTCGAGACTATAAAGTCGAAAAATCAAAAACCCGAAACTTTAAAACCGCAAACTTTCAAACCACGAACATCCCACAAACAAAACACTACACCATACAAGCACAAATAAACCTACCTGCCGACACTACAACAAAACTAACACACACACACACAAAATCTTGCTAAAAGCAGGGGGTGGTGAGCCCACACCCTCCCTACTTATATATACTAACTCTGAGATCACACTAAACACACAAACACATAAAACTCATCACTACACACACACAAACACACACACACACTAAAATCCCTACCCAATACCCTTACAAAAACACCACTTACCTCAAACCCCAGCTAAATCCACAAACCGCATTGCACGTCACCTATGCGAACGCATAATGGCAAATGTGACAATTTCGCATTCGCTATTATGCAGTTTCGCGTAACTGTACTTATGACTTTATAGTCTCGAAATACTGAAATTCGACATTTCAGTATTTCGAGATTATAAAGTGTAATCATACACCACATATATTTAAAGGAAGCAGGGGCTCTTGTGGCTACAATGAGCAATGAAATATATTCACCTGTTATACTGCCACAGACAATGAGGTGTCTGGGTACCAGCAACATATACAATTTTTATACTTCACTCCCTGTGATGTCATGCAGAGCAGACTGCAGCTCTAAACATATTAGAAGGGGCTGCGTCTTTCACAGTAAATAAAACATGCACACACAAAAAATTCTTTCTGTATTAAAAACACAGTGTGACATGTATAGTACATGTGTAAGATCCATTTCCATGAGGTTTTTTCTTCCAAGTGCTGCAAAAATTTATCCAAAGCTCTAAGCATATTCAATTATGCTCACTCGAGTATATAGAATGAGCACACCTCTCTGTCAGACATTTACTAGAAGAAAGGAGACAGGTATACTGCAAAGTTTTGTGTAAACTGTATGCCACATACATACTAATGCAGCAATTAGCAAAGGAGAAACAAAAATATTCTCAACTATATTTGTACATCAAAATCTGAGACTTCAGTGGTAGTTTCAAAATACATACAAAAGCATGAAACAAACAAGCAGAAAACTAAAATGTAACAGCAATGCAGCATCCAAGTACTCTTTGCACCTTTTGCTGATATGTTCATCAGTCAGGTTTACCTTTCCTAGTAGATTAAAGAACATCCAAGTTATTGATCATGCACAGAAACATACACAGTGTGCAATAACTTACTCGGCCAATTAGTCCACCCAGTTAACCAAGATGCTAGCCTTCTACATATATATGCATTCCTGAATTCCCAAATAGTGTTATTCTGGTGCATCCCTGGACACTACATCTCTCATTGGTTTTCTCCTGATCTATTTGTTCTCTTGTACTCGTATGTCTCTTTAAGCACTTACAAATTTAAATGCCTCCAACCCTCTTCTTCAAAGAAGCATCATAATCTTTCGAAGGCTTTCTCAGCATGAAGTGCAATTCAAACTCGCACCATTTTAGCTACTCTCTTCTGGACAACTTTCACCATATTAGCAATTTGTAGAGCTGGGAGTCTCACCAACTCTCAGTAGAGAAATAAAACCCCTTTTCTTTACTACTGATGCATCTTCTAGCCCCCATAAACCCTTTAGCCCATTTGTCACATACTTTTAGGCCATATGATATAACCAAACTTAATACATTTTCTGTTCTTATTGTTGTTGTTACCTTCCCTCCCACCGTGCACGCCTTGCCAACTCTCTTGTGTTGTTGGTCAGCTATCTTACTGCTTTCTTTATACAAGACTGAAAAGCCAAGTACTTGTTTTACATGCAATATTAGAAATTAGAGAAAAGTGAAATTACTGTAGTAAAATATTACTAGCATACACTGATTCTATATTGGTAAGGTCCAGCAAACCCCCCCCCCCCCCCAACACACACCATGCAATTTAGCACTAGCAACTGCAGAAGCACAAGTTTTAACATCAAAGTAATGCGGTAAAACAGTTATAAGACAGACCACATAAAGCTAAAATTCATTTAGCTTAAACGACATTTCATGCTGACATGAAAATGATAGAAGATTATTTACTTGTCTCCCTGATGTAAAAATCAAGAACTAGAACATTTCCAATGTAGAATAAAAAATGGATTCTCTCACTTTCCGTTGTAGCCTACAATTAAAATCTGGTCAACTAACCACATTAGCACATTTACTAGCAGAGCTCTGAAAACATCCATTATAGAAACTACATCAGAGCATTACAGGTTACAGCACTACATTTTACTGACTGAGTTTATCGGATGTTGACAATGGCCAATCACAAGTTTTGTTTTCAGAAAGCGTACCTTAGAAAGTCAGTATAGATACTAAAAACTAAGTTAATAAACCATATTGCCATTAAACTGCGACGGAGTACGGCTGTTAATTCTTTATCATTGCCTTTCTTCATGAAGTGCAACACATTTCTGCTTTTTTTAACGTATACAAAAACAAGCACTGCATTCACTGAGCCAAGTTCAAAGTCACAAAGCAAAACACATTCCACACCAAGTAAAGAATAACCTATGGTTTAATTGGCAAAGGAAAAGATCACAACCACAAATAATGGTTTGCAACAATAGAAAAGAACCAAAAACAAATTTCTTAACTTACTGTTCGTGAAAGTCCAACATCGGTGGTTCAAACCTGATAGGCCTACAGTTCCCCCGATGCAGGGATGCACTGCAATTAAAAAAAAAGTCCAGTAAGAACAGCACTAGTACTACTGAAGTAAACATGTTGTTTTCTGTAGGTGAACTACTGTAAGAATTCCACCCCAGACTGCATGTAACAAACTTGTTCCCCTGGAAAAAACTGACTGCTTAAGCTGAAGGAGGAACCCGACAGACTCGTCTGGTTAGTATAAAGGTGTCTTGTTGCAGCTTTTCAGCCTGTTGTCTATTTTCAAAGCATATACACTACATGGTGGCGTAATGCACATTCCATACTACAGTTTGCTGATGTGTCACTCAGTTTTCAATACAATACTCCTAGATGTGTACAACACAATAAATGTAATAGTTACACCAGCTTCAGTTTTTTTTTTATTTTTTTAAAACTCACCAAATAAATCAGTCTCACTCAGTACAACAAACAGCAGGCAATATTACACAAGTGACTATGCAACTGTTAAAGGAAATGTTCCTTGGGTTAATTTTCTGCTACACACATGTAATCTCAGTTTTCATATTTTTTTTCCCTAAACTCATTCATTACGGGAACTAATCACACCAATAAATAGAACCACTTGCTCATAGTATTATGGGACCTGAAAATCTATCAGTTCTGCTGTGCCTTATTTTCAAATCTCTAAACTACTTCAGGTTAGATATCACATTTTATGGGAAATGTTTTCTAGTATTCCCTATTGTGTTAACGTGCAGAAGTTTGAAATGTGAGTTTTTTCCTACAGGTATCTGGCTTCTTAATAACTGAAAGCCTTTTTTTATTTTAATCATTAGCTGTTTACTGAAATTCATAACACAGATCAAAATGAACATACACATTTCAACACACTATATAAATTTACAATACCTGCATTCCAACAATATGCAAATGCAAGCTCAACATAATAGTTTTGATAAAGGTAATTCCCTGGATACATGCATAAATTCAAGAGCCTCCAAGTGCTGATTTGCATATGTTATGGTCTATTATAGCAATGCCAATTTAAAAAAAAATACAGTAAACCAACATTCCAAGTCATTAAAACAAATAGGTGCATTTCCTCTCTGTTAACCCAGTTGCACCAAACCCATTATGGATACACACTACCGAATATCCAAACAAGTAGTATGGCTAGGGTGGGGATGGAGGGGCCAACTACTGTGGGTGAAAAGTCTTAGTGGGCTGATTCAGCAAATGCCGATAGGTTTTCAGTGCAATACAGCATTTAAATGCCAGTATTGCATTTGCTGTATGAACAGACGCTCCATGTGGCATAAACTGGTGCACCTTGCTTGCTATGTTGTAGCAAGCGGTGTGCTACAGTTTTGAAGGAAAGATTTTTTTCAGAAAGTCCAGTCCTTAACTGAAGTGCTTCAGTGCTCCATGTGTGGGCTGTAGTAGCAGTTTGCTACAAATGTAGCCAGTGGTTTCTACAGTTTAAAAGAAGAGAAATGGACACCCCACTTTCTCACTAATTTAGCTCCCACCTAATCCTGCATCAGCAGTTTCTGGATCCTACCTACTAGGTGAGCCACATTTCATTCCAAGAATATCAGTCAGTCTAAACGCGGCACACCTACAACTAGGTTCTTCAGAGCACAACACATTACTTATTGTCACCCACAATAAGCAAAGGGCAGAACGGATATTCCCATATCTACAATGTCTCCAATCAAATAGAAAGCCTAGTGGTCACCTTTCCACCCACCAAAGCCTTTACAGGCTGAAGCAGTGGCATCAAACCCAGAGGCATCTTAGCACACAAAAACTTAACCAATGTAACCCATCACCCTTAATGCCTCTGGGTAATTCAGTGGGTAGTATTATCTTTCACATAACCTATAGCCTACCTCAAAAATATTCTCAGGAAGACGGACCTCCCTAAAACAAAAACACCACAGAAACCAGGTTCTCTTTATATGTCCCATAAAGCACTGACACAAATCTCTCCATCTTCCTAGCTTTAAACTTCCTTAGATTTTGGATAACTACTACCAACTTTTCAGCTACTAGCAACTCTCTCTGTTCATCGAGACAGCACTGGAAATACATTCTCTTCAAGTACCTATTTGATATCATCCAAGTCAACCTGAATACCTGGTCCAGGCATGACACTAAACTGTTCTCAAATTAACTGAAAAAGGACTTCCAGAATGGTGCTGAGTAGCTAGCAGTTGTTCTTTTGGACTCCTGACCTTTAGACTATTACAATTGAAATTTAATCACGAAATATGTCAAAATTCCAGCTAAAATAATAAAATTAGTACACTTTACTGTCGGCATTTCAACCAGGGAAATGTCAGAAGAAACCAAAAACAACATAAAACTAACTCCTTCAGGAACAATAATGAAAATATATCACTTGGTAGGCCTTGATTCAAAACTGCCATAGGGAAGAGAGTTTTAACCAAATAAAGTCTCTCCATATGAAATCACCTATCAGTGAAGGTTAGGCAACAGGAAACGCAACATTTAAAATAAACTAAAAAAAATGTAAATGCAGCTATACCAGGTTTCTAGAAAATGAGTTTGTTTAAATGTTATGTTAATGCTTTCTTTACTTCATCTTTATACCAAGCTTTTCATCTGTTGATAAATGTTACCTGTTCATCTCTGTCTACCCAAAGTATTTGCAAGCCCCCTTCTAGCCTCTACTTTGTATGCTCCCGTTCCCTTTTCTTCACTAATCTGGGTCACTGTATCCCCCTCTATCCCTTGAAGTTGTTTGTCACAAATATTCCATTTAGCCAGTGTCTTAACACTACCCCCCTTCCATAACCCCTAACTCTAGGGCCCTAATGGAGTTTAGTGTCTTAACACTACCCCCCACCCCTTCCACCAACCCTTAACTCTAGGGCCCTAATGGAGTTTATAATTCCTTGAGTTCAAGTAACCTTGGTGTGTCCTTTAACTTCCATTTCCTAGTTACTGATTTTTTTTTAGCTGCCAAGATAAGAAGGCTAAATAATGTTTTATGACTTCTCAAAGCAGCCAGATTAGCATTCCAATTAGTCAAAAATACCTCCCTTGTAATCTGAACACCCTTGCCCAAATTTTATGTAGTAAAATGTTTAGCTTCTCCTTGAATACGCTTAATTGCTCACAGTCCCAGAACACGTTTCCATGTGCCCCATTCTCCTTTTGTCACATTTCCAACAACCCGCAGTGCTACTTGTGAACATCTAAGCTGGTCTTGCGGTGTACAAAAGCATTTGTGGACACACTTCCTCCCAAATATGTGAAACTGCCTTGACTTGTTTGCTAGTCTAAGTATCTTACATATTTCACCCTGTGTTATTTGCTTAGCCAAGCTCTTCTCCCACTTGCCATTAATATCCCTCTTAATTATCATGGAGCAACTGGTAGCCCCTATGCTTCTATGGAGCCTTGAAAGGATCCACTGAATTAATCTCTTGCTGAACTGTACCAGATTAAATCCGTCAGTGCTGCAGATTCATCCAGATATGTTTCTTAGTTCTTTTAGGCAGTGAATCATAAATATAGTTGGAGACCAAAGTCCGAACTTTATTTTCTCTGCAAAGACATCTTACACAGTGATGCAATTAAAAGTATTAACCTCCAAAATGCCCAAACAAAAACATAACATACAGACCTGGAAGCTAGACAAAAAGAAATTCAGGGGAATTTATCACATTTTAAAAGTAAGATATGCGGGGAAAAATCTTAGCTTTACATGTATACCTGAAAAAAAAGATGGTGATGATTGTATTTGATATATGAAGCAAATATTTGAGAAACACACTGGTACCTCCCAAGGAGAACAGCATCTACAGAAAGCACACCAGGAATACCTGCTAGGCTACCTGCGAGAAGGAACAACCAAGATGTATACTCATTACATTTCAATAATTCCAACAAAAAGAAAGTGCATTATCCAAACTCTGGCAAAAAGACAAACTTCTACAAGATAGGATGATCTGGGATTAACAATGGCAAGAAAGCAAAAACGTTTTTATTGCTGCAACATGTCTTTGCACAGAAAATAAATTAAAGTTCAGACTTTGGTCTCAAACTATATTTATGATTCACTACATAAAAGAACTAAGAAACATATCTGGATGAATCTGCAGCACTGACGGATTTAATCTGGTACAGTACCGCAAGAGATCAATTCAATGGATCCTTTCAAGACTCCATAGAAGCATAGGGGCTACCAGTTGCTCCATGATAATTAAGAGGGGCTATCAACAACAACTGGGAGAAGACCTTGGCTAAGCAAATAACACAGGGTGAAATATGTAAGGTACCTAAGACTAGCAAACAAGTCAAGGCACTTTCACATATATGGGAGGAAGTGTCTCCACAAATGCTTTATACACCAGCTTACATGTTCACAACGAACTGTGGGTTGAGGAAAGGGGAATGGTGCCCAAGGAAACGTGCTGGGATTGTAAGCAATTAAGCATATTCAAGGAAGAGCTAAACGTTTTACTACATAACATTTGGGGAAGGATGTCCGAATTACAAGGGAGGTATTTTTGACTAGTTGAAATGCTAATCTGGCTGCCTTGAGAAGTCATAAGACATTATTTAGCCTTCTTATATTGGCAGCTAAAAAAAAAAATAACTAGGAAATGGAAGTTGAAGGACACACCAAGGTTACTTGAAATCAAGGAAATTATAAACTCCCTTAGGGTCCTAGAGTTAGGGTTGGTGGAAGAGGAGGTAGTGTTAAGACACTACCTAGATGGAATATTTTGGACAAACAATTTCAAGGGATAGAGGGGAATATAGTGACCCAGATTAGTGTAGAAGAGGGAAGGGCAGCATACAACCTAGAGGCTAGCAGGGGACCTACAAATACTTTGGGTGGACAGAGATGAGCAGGGGCAATAATGCCTTAATGCAAGCACAAACATTGGGCTAGAATTATGTTATTTTTCATTAATTAGACTTAAAATGTGTAGCCAACCTGCACATTTAGCAGCAGTACACCTTGCATGGCAGTGTACTCAACTTGAAATGTTGTACAGAAAAGATCGTATTGGAAATAAAATCTGAATACCCTTACAAAATAATCCAAAGAATCTAATGTAAAAGGGAAGTCAGAAGGAATGGTCGTTAAGCTGCTCCTGCTATTCAGACAGAACATAGAACATAGAACAGCGGGGAAAAAAGGTTTCTATCACAGCTGAACATCACTGAACCATTTCATGGATCTGAGAGGAAACTTTGAATATTAAAATTTGTTACAATTCAAGTGATGTCATCCTCAGGGGACATTAACTTAAAACTTAAATTTCTAATAATTCATAGTGTTATAATATTAATTTATTTCAAGTTTGTTTACCAGGCTAATACACTGATTACAACAGACCCTTAGCAGGCACAGCCTGGGTGAAGAAATTCACAAAAAATAAAGCTGAACTGATCCACAAACATGGAATAATCACAGAAGGTGTAGCATCTAAAACAAGAAGCAAATACAAACATAAGAGAAAAAAACAGATGTGGATTAATTTTAGTAATAAATATGGTAAGTAAGCAGCAGATGAGAAAAGAAGGCGTCAATACACATTATGTAGGTGAGTGAGGAGTTAGCTGATGAATCCAGAGCAAAAGCACTTCTTGCAGTCAGACTTTTAATAGAGGTGTCTTTTCAGTTGTGTTCTGAAAGTGGGGAAAGAGGAAATTTCTTTTAGGTGAGTGGGACTGATTGTCAGTTTGGGAGTGTGAGTGGAGTAGGAGTGGTCAGTACAATGCAGTTTGGTTGGGGGGGGTCTGGAGTGGAAGAGTCAACTGTGAGAAGTTGAAGGGGATGTGTCCGTGTGAGACAGAATTTTGTAGTTTAGCAGGAAGGCAGGATGAAGTAATATGAAAAAAAGAGGCCACAGGAGTAGTTCAACACTGAAGGTAACTAGAAGCCACCTGACTTTGCAAAGGGGGAGGGGGTGCAGTGGTGTTCTGGGCACACTGGAAATGCATTGGCAGATTTGAATTTTCACCGGACTGAAGTTTATTTATTTATTTTTATAGGTTGCGGCTATGAATGGGAGACCCATACTCCAACTGAGCTAGGAGAACTCCTTTGCCTACTGCAGTTCTTGCTGGTGTGTGGAGAAAGGAATATTCCTGGACCAGAATAAAATACAGTTGATCTTTTTCCTGGTGTTTTTAATGTGATTATGAAAATTAAGAGACTTAGCCATAAACCTAGACATTTAAAGGATGTGCTTATTTATATTAGGGTACCATTAAAATCTGCAATGTTGATATTTTTAATTTTTTTCTGCTTTTGTGAGCTTCCCAATATCATACATTTTTGTTTTGGATAGGTTTAAGAGTAACATTATGTTTGTTAAGCCAAGAATTAAGGGAATGGAAGTCAAACTGAAGCTGGGTTTGAATCTTACTTACCAAATAAAGGCCATTATGCAAATCTTGCACAGTAAAACTGCTGAAGGGGCTGTAGAACTAAAGCTTTATATATATATATATATATATATATATATATATATATATATATATATATATATATATATGTGTGTGGTTTGGTGAATACACTTGGAGACAGCAGGGGTAGCTTAGCACTTAACTGCATTACAGTGGCAATACCGAGGCCAGACCTACAAAAAGCATGAGGCCACTCTAAGACCAGGGATTGGATCGAATTAGCATGTCATCAGTGTAGAGAGTAATAGGAAGGTTAAATACTTGGGATCAATAGTTCAGAGTAATGGTGAGCATGGAAGAGAGGTGAAGAAGAGAGTACAGGCAGGATGGAGTGGGTGGAGAAGAGTGCCAGGAGTGATTTGTGACAGACGAGTACCAGTAAGAGTGAAAGGGAAGGTCTACAAGAGGGTAGTGAGACCAGCTATGTTATATGGGTTGGAGACAGTGGCACTGACAAAAAGGTAGGAGTTAGAGCTGGATGTGGCAGAGTTAAAGAAGTTAAGATTTGCACTGGGTGTGACGAGGGTGGACAGGATTAGGAATAAGTATATTAGAGGGTCAGCCCAGGTTGGAAGGTTTGGAGACAAAGCCAGAGAGGCAAGATTACGATGGTTTGGACATGTGCTGAGGAGGGATGCAGAGTATATTGGGAAAAAGATGCCAAGGATGAATCTACCAGGTAACAGGAAAAGAGGAAGGCCTAAGATAAGGTTTATGGATATGGTGACAGACGACATGTAGGTGACTGGTGTGACAGAGCAAGATACAGAGGACAGGAAGAAACAGAAACAGATGATCCGCTGTGGCGACCCCTAACAGGAACTGCCGAAAGAAGAAGATTCTAATTTACTTAGAACGTTAATAGGACAACAGGGTTTGCATCCGCATACATTTTCTGAAGTATAAGTACTAGGAAACTCAAAAATGTTATAAGGATAGGGGAAAACAATTTAAGGCAAATTCAGGGACAATTGAGGGCTATGGTGTACGATGCTACATAAAAATTCTGCTGCAGTGCAAAGTAAAAGAGGTAAGCAAGCACTACTCACACCTAAGTTCTGACAACTGCTTTCTTTAATATCATATACAAGTTAAATGCCGTCTGATTAATATGTGCAAATTAATATTCCTAGATATGGTCTGCTGGGAAATACCTGACAAAAGATATCTCAAATAATATAAAACGCATTACCCAGTAAATAAAAAACTAAATCTTATTCTTATAAGAAAGGGTATCCTAAAGCTTTTTTTTCTGTCTTGCCTATTTACTTGATCATGCTGACTCACAACAGGGTGGAGTAAGGAACAAAACAAGAGATTTCACACTTGCCAGCAACATGTGAGTCACCTCCTAAATATGTCAGGTTTCATCAGATGCTAGGTGGCACCGATTTAACTTACAATACACACACACACACACACACACACACACACACATATATATATATATATATATATATATATACACATATATACACACACACACACACAATCATATATTTGTTTATTTTACCGCAGTCATGGAAGTTGTCATGCATTTAAAATGACATGACAGCCCCTGAGGGCAAATATGTAGTCAGGATTTTTTCACAGTTTCCTTTTCTGGCGATGGAGTGGGTATAGATACTTTAATAAAAATAAATAATTACAATCAGAACATGATGGCACAGAAATAATGGCCCTCTTCTATTTCACTTATTTTTGGTGGTATCCTTAGTTTTAACTGAATTACAGCATTGTATCACACAAAATGATCATTCAAAAAGAGTTTCCAACACCAGCGGATTTTTTTTCCTTTGTTTTGTAATTTAAACAGCAATGAACAAGTCATCACACTATGGGACGTTGGCTGCGGTCATGACTAAGTGGAGTTTACACTATAAAGGTGTTTCCTTCCATTGATCTTCACATTTAACCCATTTACATCAAAATACTGACTACATGATGAGCTGAAATAAGGACTTGAAACAAAACCTGGAAACCTTACAGGACATGTCAAGTACTGTGAGAATATTAACAGTGACAGACTTGCAACATCTATACAAACAGATCTGTAATTCTGCCTAGTACATAACTGAACAGCTTATCAAAATGGTAGTGGCTGACAGCCATCCATTTTTCCAGATCACTACTATCTAACAGGTTCTTAATCTACACTGCACTATAAAACTCTGAAAGCTATCAGTCCATGGGTAGAGATATAGGGCATCTGCCCATGCTACTGATGACTGTGACCAAGATAGATAAGTAACTTGAGGAAAATGAAAGTTTTGTACTCACCATAAACTTGGATCCGACACCGGACAATTCAAAAGTCTTTAGCCTGTTTTGGCTCTGCCTCCCTTACTCATGACTCCCTGCTCCTCCATCAACTCCCCAGATCAAGTTTGCCCCATGAGACAAACATGATGATAACATATAAAACTGAAAATTATATCTCCCACAACTTGGAAAGCAACAACCCAGGGGAAATGACAGACTCTAAACAAGTTGAATGAACAACCTACAATGTATGCTCATCACAGGAGGAAAGACTCACTATGCCAGCAATAAGGCAGGTAGGCTGAACCAGATGGAGGCAGACAACATGGCTATATCATTATGGTGAATACATAAATTTCATATCCGATGTTGTCTGCTCCATCTGGATTCAACCTGTGGGACACAGTCCCCAGCCACGAAAATTCTTCGGGAGGAACTAAGAAAGGATATTCTGTAACACAGTGCAGCCAAAGGAATTCCTGGTGTGTTGACCTAGCCAAGTAGCAGCAGCACAAACATCCACAGGTACTCTAGAAAGAAAAGCTGTACAGGTAGCTACACAGCCCTTGTTGAATGACCTTTAGGCTTGTGTAAAGGAGTCTTACCTTTCAAGCAATATGCAAATAAAATAAAATTGGACAGATACCTGGATAAAGTTACTTCAGAGACAGGAAATCGGAGTCTGGATTTGGAAAAGGAGACAACAACTGACTAGATTTCATGAAAGACTTGGCACTGTCAAGTTAGAATCTTAACCATCTATGCACATCCAAACAATGCAAAAGATATTCACCTTTGTTGGAAAAATTGGGAAAAACAGAGGAAGATGAATGGAACTGTTAAAGTTATTCTGGGAAGCTACCTTAGGCAGAAAGGAAGGGTTCATACAAAGAGAAACCCTGTCTTTACAGAACACAAAATAAAGGGGTGAAGATTCAAGTTCTTGCAACTCTGACACCCTTTTTGTGGCGGTAATCACCACCAAAAACAAAGTTTTCCAAGACAACAGCTTCAAATCCAAGGAGGCTGAAGGTTAAAAGGGGGGACCAGCTAGTACCTGTAGAATGAAAGGCAGGTCACTGGGAGGGAATGAATCCCGTAATGGAAAATGAAGTAGAAAAGTACCATTAAGAAGACCCTTAGATATCTTGAGACAGGGCAAGGGCAAGGGCATACTATCTCTACCAATTAGAAAGTTAGAAATGGCCACTAACTGAACTTTGACAGTAGAAAAGATGGAATGTGAGCAGAACAACTTAGCCAGAAAATCCAAGATGGATTCCAAAGCGACAGAAAAGGGGTACAAGTCCCTGAGCCTCCCCCCACAATGCAAACCTCTTCCATTTACTGGTAAATAGTTTTCTAGTGGATTCCTTCCAAGATTAAGACAATATATAAACAACTGCCTGTGAAAGCTTGGGATAACTGGCCATCAATGGAAATGGAGGAACCATGCAGTCAACTTGAAGGACTGAAGACTGGGGGGATCCAGACCTGACAGAAGAGAAATCAGACCAGAAATGGGATCCAGTAAACAAGGAAGGTATTTCAGAAGAGGCCAAAGGAAGGGAAACCTCACACTGTAGCTCTGCAGTGGGCTGCTTTCTGAAAGAAACTTTGCCATCACTGGAACTATGGGATAAGCATAGAGAAGTCCTTGGGGGCCAAGCCAGCACCAGAATGTCCCTGGGTGGCTGACCTGGAGGTAGAACAATGGTGTAATAGCTGTCACACTTGGTGTTGAACAGGGAGGCAAGCAGGTCCCAACATGCAGTGCCCCAGTGCCGAAAAATCCAAGCTGTGCTTGTTGGATTTAGGGACCATTCATTAGGCAATAAAATGCAGCTGCTGAGGCTTTTGGCCAGAATGATGGACTTCCCCAGGATATGTGTTGCTACCAGAAACCACTGATAGGAAGTCGGCCACTGCCAAACACTAATGGCTTCCCAAAACAGACAGTAAGAATGTGTTTTCCCCATTTGTTGGGATACCAGATGACCAACATATTGTCTTGTCTGTAATGCAATCATACCCCGGCTGGGGGGGTCTCAAAAAGCCTGCAATGCAAGGATGACCACTTATCTCCAGAATGCTGATGTGAATGTGAGCCTCTACAGAAGACCAAGACCCTTGACCTCTAAACCCCAAAAGGAGGTGTCCGTGACGACAATGGCCAAAGGAGAAGGAATTACAAGCAGTCTCCCTTTTGTTACCAAGCTAGACTGTAACCACCACTAATTCTGCTCATGACATACATTCACATCAGCTGTATGGGGAAATCCACAGGATGCATAAGAAAGGACCACTGAATGGCCAGATTCCACTGTAGTACCCTCATGTGATATCTGGCAAGAGGGACTAGCCCTACTGACACTGCTATATGACCCAGAAGCTTTGCAATCCCAGAGTTTGCCACTCTAGATGCTCCATCAGCCATGGTAGAGATGAATCTCACTGAAACATTGATGATGGAAACCAAGGTGGACAACAGTCTCTCCAGCTTTTTTCTGACTATTTTCTGACTATCCGGAGACTACTGTGTCTTGTGGGTGCTTGACACTTCAGCCACTAGGTCCTGTTGAAGCCTTGTCAAGTAAGATAAGTAGTTAAGTGCCTCATAGCAAAGGTAGATGAGGTATAGGATCACTTCCCTAACTGATCCAGTGCCTAAGACTCTGTTCGGGAGGGGCACTAAATCAAGGAGCTCTCCTCCATGATCTACTTTTTGGTGGCTGCCGCCACCACCACAACAGTATCGGGTGACTGGACTCTTACTCCAATGAAGCCTGTCTTGGGAGGGGGAGGTGAGTACTTTGTCCTACTTTCTAGGGAAAGACTCCACTGTGTCAGGTTCTTTGCACATCCTCAGGAATACCAGGTCTATAAGGGCATCTGGAGGGGAAACCACCCAAAGGTGGATGGGCCTATGCCAAAGGCCTCCAGAAAAACCAACTCCTCTGGAGAGGGGGCTTTGGTTGTTCAGCGCCCGCTCTGGCAAAGTAGCTCAAACAAATCACCAAAGCAAATATAACTGCACAGGGCACTTAGGGGAACCCTCTCCTTCCTCAATGTCAATATCATCAGTGACAGACTCCTCTAGGGAATCCAAGTGCTTCCTCTTCCACTTTCTCTTCCCCAAAACCTCCTGTTCTGATGAAGCCAGAGAGGAAGGGGAAGAGTTGGGAAGATCCACCAAGGGGGTGGCTCATGCAGACTGTCAAAGAGCAGAATGATGACTGGTCAAATGAACAGATAAAAATTGGGAGTGGGTGCCAGCTGGAGAGATCTGTCCCTTCTCTCAAGAACACAGCATCTTCTCAACAAAGTCAAAGACTGAAGTGGCGGCTGGCCTCTCGGGTACCAGGGTCCCGAAACCCAAGAGTACAGAAGACAGCCCTGAACCTGAGGGAGCCGCGTCTAGAACCAGCTTTGGGATAGGGGCCAAGCTGTCTAAACCTTAAGCTCTGAAAGGTAGAAACAATCCTGAAGCAGGGACCGTTGACCCTGATTCAAAAACTCCAGCCTCATTGCCATAGCTCCAAGGTGCCAACAGCGCCAGGTTCAAGGATACCAATGAACACAATGGAGCCAAAAATGGCCAACACGATGGATCTAATCCAGAGGGTGGAAACTCAGATGGCTGTGAAGATCTCAGATCTGAAGGGGCTTATGGACCTGGACCAGAGGAGATGAGGCCTAATTGCATCTCTGCCTGTAAAAAGGACCTCATCAACTGCTCCAGATCAGTAGTTTTGATGCTGCCCACTGACCTCTATGACTGGATAGGCAAAGCCACTGAGGATGGCTTGGAGGGTCTATGGAAAGAGGACCCCAAATGGAGGATGTGAGCCGATGAGACCCTAAACTGGGGAGGAGATGGAGAAGACTCCGACAACTAAAGAGGAGGAGTAGAAGGAGAAAATGGAGAAGCCACCCTACCTGAAGGTGCCCCTTTGATCAGAATGGAGCACAGAATCCTTGGAGCCAGAGAGGCTATCTTGCATGATTTAGATGCCAAAGACAATCGGCTCCAACATGTCGGAGCCACTGTTGGTGTGGATGCTGCTGGAGAAGCCAAAAATTACGGGACCTTTGGACCCAGAAAACCTAAGAAGCCAGTCCCAGAGGTAGAGGCCAAAGAAGAACTTACAATTCTGTTTAGTCTGCTTGGAGTCTCGTGGCTGGGACTTCTTGGACCCCGTCTTGGGAGCCAGGGGAGAAGCAGCAGCAGAAACAAATGAACCAAAGGGTAAAAGCCCTTTCAAAACTAGCCAGGCATATAGCTTGTTAAGAGCACATGAGCCAAGGCTAACACAAATGAAATATCCCGAATGCAAATGCCCTGGACCCAGACAACACATGCATTTTAAGTGTACATCCTGGGAGGAAAACCTGTGCCCACAGGAAACCCATACCCTTATCTATTAAGCAAACCTATTAACTTTTTGAAGAAGAACAAGTCAACCAGAGCCAAAAACCAAGCTGCAGACATGAATGGTGGCAAACTAACTTTGGGGAGTTAGAGGAGAGGAGAGTTATGGATAAGGGAGGCGGAGCCAAAACAGGCTAAAGACTTTTGAATTGGCTGTTTTCAGATCCAAGTCAGATTCAAAATACCATAGGCTGAATCCAAATGGAGCAGACATTGGCTCTCAAGAGTAGACACAGGAGAGTAGGCATGCTTGGCTGAAGGCCGGTTGTCTACCTCAGGGGAAGGAGAGACCTTTGCCCCATTGCAGTACCACTTACAGGAGACCCAGGAAGTGGTACAACAGTGAGACAATGCCACTACGAAATGTAGCTGACCAATGCCACATACTGCACACATGTGCAATAAAAAGAAGTTATGTACCTACCATAATGTTCCATGTTAGTTGTCTCCTTCTCGCCTTCTTTCTTGCTGGTTGGGTTCGGAGCCAGTCCTCGGCTGTGACTCGGCCATCTTCTAAAGCTCGAGAGCTACAAACTGGCTCGAGGCCTCCCCATATCCCATGATGCCTGGCGCTAGATACCCAGATCTCGTTTGGTAAGACTAACAGCAGACAAAATAATGAAGGAATCCTATCCTTATACATAAGCCCAACTATAAAGACCACTAGGTAGAGTGGGATAGCCAGAGAAGGCTCAGCCTGAGCAATATTATAGAGAAAACTCTTCTTGGTCTAGTAGGATAGGGGGATGGAGGGGGGGTGCAAGAAAGAAGGCGAGAGGAGACAACTAACATGGAACGTTATGGTAGGTACATAACTTCTTTATGTTAAATTGTCTATCTCGCCTTCATTCTTGCCGGTTGGGACAGTGTCCCTAGCACCTAATATCCTGGGTGGCTCAATGGAACAGACTCTTCAGAACAGTGGAACCAAAATCAGCTCTGCTCCTGGAAATCATATCCAACTTATAATGCGAGATGAAAGTATGAGGGTTTGCCACATAGCTGCTGCACAAATAGATTCCATGGGCAACCTAACCTGAAAAGCAACCAAAGTGGCTAATGCTCTGGTGGAGTGCCCTTTTGGTTTAACAGGCAATTGTTTATTCCTCAGCTGACAGATAAAAGTAATGATAGAAGTCAGGCACCTGGATAAAGTTACTTTTGATACTGGTATACCTTGTTTGCCCTCTGCATAAGAGAGGAAAAGCTGATCCGATTTTCTGAAGGCCTTAGTCCTGTGCAAATAAAAACGCAGTAGTCTGTGAACATCTAACTGATGTAACTTATATTCTGCCCTGTTGGAATGGTTGGGAAAAAACACAGGAAGGTCAATGGACTAATTCAAGTTGTTCTCAGAAGAGACCTTAGGAAGGAAGGATGGATTAATCCTAAGAGCAACCCTGTCTTTGTGGAACACTAGGTAGGGGGGACGTGTACAAAGAGCCTGCAGCTCAGAAACTCATCTGGCTGAAGTGATTGCTACCAAAAAAAGTGTTTTCCACGATAAAAACTTCAACGAACAGGAAGCTGCCGGTTCGAAGGGGGGGGCAAAATTAGAGAGGCTAGAATCAAATTCAGATCCCACAGGGGTGGAGGATCTCTAACCGGGGGCCTGAGCAGAGTGGTTCCTTTGAGGAAGGCCTTGCAAAGCTTATGAGACATTATACTACTTTCTGAAAGGCCAATGTGAAAATTTTAAATTGCGGCTAACTGCACTCTAATTGTAGCCGAAGCAGAGCCAGCATGAAAAAGCTCCACGAGGAATTCCAAGATGTGGTGAACAGGGGCTGAAAAAGGATCTATATTCTTAGCCTCTGCCCAGGAAGAAAAACGTTTCCACTTACTAGCGTAAGTTTTTCTAGTGGTAGACTTGTGCAATGATAAAATGATTTCACGCACTGATTGGGAGATATCCGGAAGCCTGGCTAGGGTTGGAAGTGGAGTAACCAAGCCGTGAGCTTGAGAGATTGTAGGGAGTGATGCAGCCCACCCGACTGATGGATCAGAAGGTCTGGAATTGGTTCCGGAGTCCAAGGCTGCTCGATAAGGTAATGATGCAGGAACGGAAACCATATTTGTTGAGGCCAGTACGGGGCAATGAGGATCATTTTGCAACCCAATACGGTAGTTTTCCGTATCAGCTTGGGAATTAGAGGAAACGGGGGAAATGCATATAGAAATCCCTGAGGCCAATCGTGCACTAGAGCGTCTCTGGGAGAATACTCTGGATGTGGAAGGAGAGAGAAGAAGTTGCTGCACTTGCTGTTGAAGGGGGTGGCAAAGAGGTCGCTGCAAGGTTGCCCCCATTTGCGGAAGATTTGGTCCGCCACTACTTAATTCAGAGACCACTCGTGAGGCATCAGAATAGCTCTGCTCAGCCTGTCTGCTATGACGTTAGATTTTCCACGGATATGCATTGCAGTCAGAAAATGTTGGGATGAGATCGCCCACTGCCACAGTCTGAGTGCTTCTTGACATAGGGGGTAGGACCTGGTTCCGCCCTGCTTGTTGATGTACCATACAACTGACATATTGTCTGTTTGAATTGCAATTGTCCCGGTAGGAAGAGAGTCCTGAAGAGCTTGCAACGCTAAAAGCATGGCTCTCATCTCCAAGACGTTTATGTGCAGATGGTACCCCTGAGGTTGCCAAGTGCCTTGGACTGTTCTGCCCTGATAATGCCCCCCCACCTGATCAGGGAGGCGTCCGTGGTTACCGTAGCAACTGGAGGGGGAAGTACAAATGGTCTGCCCAGGGGTACTGATGGGGAGACCATCCACCATGCAAGGAGCTTTTTGCATGCTTCTGTAATGATAATCATGTGAGACATGGGAAGCTGATGAAAGGACCATTGGGTGAAAAGGAGCCATTGGAGAATCCTCATGTGGAAACGGGCCAGAGGGACGAGTATGACTGCCACTGCCATGAGACACAGGGTTTGAAGTACAAACCTGGCTTGAATTCTCTTGCAACCTAACAAGACCTGGACATGCTGCCGAATGACTTACACCCTGTCTGATGGAAGGCTGGCTGACTTGTCTTTTGTATTTAAGTTTGCGCCTATAAAGGTGATAGACTGACAAGGCGACAAAGCAGATTTTTCGAAATTTATAGTGATACCTAGTCTGAAACACGTCTGTATGGTATAGTCTCTGGCTTGCAGAAGATGATGTCTGGTGGTAGCAGTGAGGAGCCAGTCGTCTAGATACGGAAACACTTGGAATCCTTGCCATCTCAGATGAGCGGTAACTACTGCCATAAATTTGGTGAACACCCTGGGGGCTGTGGTGAGACCAAAGGGCAGAGCTCTGAACTGACAATGGCTGGCTCCCAGCCAGAAGCGCAGGAATCTTCTGGAGTGCCTGTCCATTTTGATGTGGAAGTACGCATCCTGAAGATCTATGGAGCACATCCAATTGTCCTGACCCAGGAAGGGTAAAATGGACTGTAGCGTGACCATCCCAAACTTGGTTCTTTGTACAGACCGGTTTAGTCTGCTAAGATCCAAAATGGGTCTCCAGTCCCCTGTCTGTTTTGGTACCAAAAAGAACCTTGAGTAAATTCTGGATCCTTGCTGGTCTGCTGGGACTTGCTGGATGGCTCTTTTTCTTAGCAGTTTTGCAACTTCCTGAACTGCTTGATCCCTTAGATTGGGTGGAACATCTGGAAGGGACTTGTTCGGCAAGAATGGTGCGCGAACAAAGGGAATTTTGTAACCTCCGGATATAACAGACTGCACCCATTTGTCTTGTGTTATGTCTTGCCAGGCTCTTGGGTACAGCGATAATCTTCCCCAGACTGCCTCCAGAGGTGGACAGCCGGGCAACCCTTCAGGATGCTGGAAGGGCTTGTCAGAGAAAGATTCTCTGCTGCCCTGATTTTGCGGGCCCCCTCTGCCACGAGGGCGGCGTCTGTTATTTTTCCCTCCTCTGCCCCTGGAGGGAAAATAACCACGTGTGTCAGGCAAGGCTCCCTGGGATTTCCGGAACCACATCTTTCCACTCTTCTGACCCTTGGGATATGGTCTGGAAGGAGTGGAAAAACGCACCCCTACAGCAGAGAGTCTTACCTTCCTGTTCACACCTGGTAAGGGTGTCCTTCACCTGAGATCCAAAGAGAGAGGAACCATCAAAGGGGGTGTTGGTGAAAGACGCTCTGAAAGGTTCCGCAAAGTTACAAGGCCGCATCCAAGCGTGTCTCCTCAGAGCAACGCCTGTGCCTGTGGCTCTACTCGCCCCATCAGCTGCATAAGAAATGAGCCTCATGGAGGAGATAACCACTGAATTAAGAGTCACCGGCCGGGAGGCAACCTTGGCCTGGGCCCCCTCAGCTGATGGATCCTAAAGGGTATCTCCAAGCTCTTTAAGGAGATCCCTCGTTAGATGGGTAAAGTGGCACAAGTAATTCAGAGACTTCATGGTAAAATTCACTGAAGAAAACATCCGCTTCCCATATCTGTCCATCATCCTAGACCCCTTGTTAGGGGGATGAACAGATGAAGTTTCAGCCAACTCCTTCTTCGTGGCCACCGCTACCACCATGGCATCAACAGGGACCCTTTTGTCAAAAATTGCTTGTCCTGTGGTGCAGTAATGAATTTCGCTGGCCTTCTTGGGGTTGGTTCCACTGTGTCTGGAGATGACCATGCCTTCCGAGCCACCACAGACATCAGTGGGTCAAAAGGTGGAGACACCCAGGAGGTGGAAGGTCGGGATCCAAACCCGTCCAGGAATACCGACTCATCCTCGGAACGGCTTAGGGAAGTCCAGTTCCCCCTCTGTCTAAGCATCTCAAGGATGTCTGAGGAGGAGACATCTTCAGAGAGGGACATCGGGGACCCTTCCGAATCCTCTACGTTGGTATCTGATGTGACAGACTCAGAGGAGTCAACATGCTTCCTCTTGCATTTCCTCTTACGAGGTGGCTCCTCTGAATGATCAGGGGAGGCCTCGGAAGAGGAAGATACACCCAATGGTGTGTCCTGGGGCGCTGGATCCCCACGCTTGGGGTCTGGAAGAGCAGCAGAGGCTGATGCAGGCAGAATAGGGAGAGGAGCCGAAGGGGTCTATCGTGGGACTGGCTCAGGGGCCAGAACACTCCTCATCACCTCAAAGGCATCCCGATCATATCCGGTTCAGAAAAAATCAGAATCCCCCTCCGCACCAAGGGGGAAGGCTCCGAGGCCGATGTGGGAGCCGAACTCACCTGAGCCGAGGGGGAGAGCGGGGTCAGACAAGGGTCCGATGCCACTCGCCTCCTCGGAGCCGACAAGGGGGTCCCGGCGCCCAGATCCCTCCAAGGACGGAACCATGGAAGTGATCAGAGCCGACAAAGGAACCTAAGGAGCAGGTATCGGAGCCGACGGTTCCACGACTCGAACCCCAACGAACTCCAGCTCCGAGCTCAAAGGGTGAGTCGGAGAAGGAATATCTGTAGCCGTGGTCAGAACCAACCCCTGGTGAGGGGGGCTGGACAACATTTTAGCAGTCTGCTGACCAGTCTTTCCAAGTCATGGTCCGAAAGTATTGAGGACCGAGAAGAGTGGGATGAGCGATAACTATGCTCCAATTGGAGCAGAGGTGATCTCGGAGCCGAGCGTATTGACTCCAGAGAGGGAGACCTGGAACTTTTCCGACTCTCAGAAGGCTCCAAAGAGCGTATTGGAGCCGACTGGGAGGGAGGAGCATCGGTTCCAGCCGGAGCCAAAATGGAAGGTACAGATTCACCCAACGGTGCCCTGGAAGATTTCACAGGCTGAACCTTAGCCGGTGAATCTTGAGGTTTAAGTAAACCTCTAAGGATCAATTTATTTTTGCTCTCCTATAGGACTCTTGGACTGAACGCAAGAAAATGGAGCAAGAGTCCTGCAGGTACACGGCACCCAGACAATAAACACAAGAAGTGTGACCATCTGTCAGAGACATCTTCTGACAGCATGAGTCACACTACTTGAATCCGGACGGCTTAGGATCCTTGGACATATTGACAGGCAAGCCCAAAGGAAAACACACTCACACAAAGGTTAAGGTACTAACACAACAACAATACACTACATGTTACCAGAACCGACAGTACACCAACAACTGTAATAAGTATAGCCAAACTAACTAACAGTGATAATAAGAAAAGATTTTATTTATTTATTTTTTTAAAAGAAATAGAGAAGAAAAAGGTTATCCTCCAACTGAAACGGACACCTAGAGAGATAAGGTTATCCTCTAACTTAAACAGAAAACCTTAGAGGAAAAAGGGGGAAGCAGAAGGGGGAGGGGAAACTCTCTAAGTAAAACAAGTTTCTGAAGAGAAAAGACAAGGATTCAGCTACAAAAACGTATACAATATAAGGGAAATAACTAAACGATAATTCTACTCTAAATATTTACTAAATTGTGACAGAAGAAAGACAATATAGAAGTTTTATACGACCTGAGCTAGTAAAGCAACCTCGCAGCAGAAGCGGGAAATGAGATCTGGGTATCTAGCGCCAGGCATCATGGGATATGGGGAGGCCTCAAGCCAGTTTGTAGCTCTCGAGCTTTAGAAGATGGCCGAGTCGGAGGATCGACTCTGAACCCAACCAGCAAGAATGAAGGCGAGATAGACAACTTAATATCACTAGTTCCTGTGCAGGGCTTAACTGCACCAAGTGCGACAGCTTGCACTCACTCTCCTTCCTTCTGTAGTGATGAAACAAGTCATAATCAGCATTGAGAGAAAGGGAGGACCACCCACAGAAGAGTTAAGTTGTTTTAGCACCCCCTCCCTAAGTATGTGCTACAGGATCTCCAAAGTATGGGGGTCAAGTAAATGAACCTGAAGGCAATGATGATCTGACTGGTAAAAACTCTAAAAGCTGACACTATGACCTTCTGAATCTGAACTGTGTCAAAAGGAAACCAAACAATGAAGGAGATACACTATCTAAAACATGCAAGGTAAACTTTGAGAAGTCAGGATAACTGTCTAAATAATCATATCTTGCAACTTCCTGATAACTTAATGTCATCATGCTCCTGTAGTATGGTTAAAAATTTGCTGGACCTTCCCAAAAGAAAATGTATAAATGTGGCTGATGAAACAGTACTAGGTATTATTATTACTAGGTATTATTTGCTCAATGCAAACAAGTGATGAATCTAAATTCTCTCACAGGAAGGGTAATAAGCAGATGAAGGCCCAGCAACAGCTTAAAGAAAAACAAGTGATGAATGTAACATCTCACACAATGAGTGAAATAAGAAGGGGAGTTAACAATATTATCATTAAACCTAGCAAAATACATTCGGTATGCTCATAACAAATGTCTGCCAGTACTGAAAACAATTTTATGTTGTGTACATGTGCAGGTCCTTAACAGAAACTGCCCATCATTGATTTTATTTATTTATCTATCCATCCTTTGTTAACTAGGTTAGTCCTCCTAGGCTAGAGGCCTCTTTCCAAGGGAGACCCAAGCTCATCAGCCTGGATTTATGCAGACTGACAATGATCCATCAATACAGGATCACTTTTTTCATATTAACATGCATTCCAACGTACCAGAGGACAAGAAGCTTAAAATAATGTACAAAGTGTATACTTAAGCAACTGAAGCTGTCTATAGCAAAACAAGTACCTATAAACTCTCTGCAGACATGTATTTTACTGTCGCATTTAAAGGTTAACAACATTCTCTTAGTGAACTTTCAACCTATTATGTGCTTTTGTCTCTTATATGCTTTCTAGAAGTACATAAAAATAATATTTGTTGCATTGAAAATATAAAGAAATCTGTGGAGTATGTTCATTTTAATGACTGCTACTCTAGCAAGGAAGGGTAACTTAAGATTGGCCCATCTGTTTAAATCATTTTGTACATTCGACCATAATCTAGTAATATTACCCTGGTAATATGCGATAGGGTCCTGAGAAAATGATATTCCTAGATAATGGAAATGTTGTTTAATATTTATACCTTTAGATGAGAATACATTGGGGGTATTGAGTGAACATGTTAATAGGGAAGATTAAGGATTTATCTCTGTTTAGCTTGTAGTTTGCAAATTTGGAGAAGGTATCAATGTAGGACATAATTTTCTCTAGATCAGAATTAGGTAAAATAAAATATATGTTTAAGTCATCAGCATAAGCCGATAGGGGGATTTTAGCGTTGTATAACAAAGGAATGTGATGAAAGGTTTTCTGTTTGATTAATACGAATAAGGGTTCAATGAATAGGTTAAATAAAAGGGGAGAAAGAGGGCATCCTTGCCTTGCACCGTTTTTAATGTCGATCCTGGATATTTGTTTATTTATTTGTAGAACAGTGTATGCATTAGAGTAAAGAATTTTAATAATGTTAATGTATACGTTTGGTATATTGAAGTGAGGGAGAATATCAAACAAAGTCTGTGCTGATTCAGTCAAAGGCTTTGGATGCATCTATGGCTAAAGTGTATATAGGGATTTTTGCGAGTAGAGAGTGATATCATCGCTCCTAGTGTGAGTGTGTGATCAACTGTTTGTCTATGTAGAATAAAGCCTGATTGTTCAGGTGATACAATACTGAGAATGACAGCTTTAAGTCTATTAGCTAGGATTGTGGCCAAGATCTTCATATCCATGTTAACAATAGAAATAGGCCTATATTTCCAGGGTTTTTTTGTGTCAGAGTTAGGTTTTGGAATAAAGATAGTTCTAGATGCATTTAGGTGAATGTCTTTTATTACAAAATGGATAATATGGTTAAAGAGCTGAAGCAGGACGTTGGAAATTTTAGATGTGAAGCATTTATAGAATTCAGCTGTGAAGCCATCATGGCAGGGGGATTTGTTAGGTTTCAGGTTGTTGATAACGTAGGTAATTTCTTGTTGTGAAATTTCCCTGGTTAGGATATCTTGTTGACCATTACTAAGCTTGAGGAAGGATAACTTGTTTAAGAAGTTTTGTAGCTCTGCTTTGTCTATAGGACATTCCGGAGGACTACAAAGTTGAGAATACAGTGATTCAAAGAGGGCAAGAATTTCTTGTGTATTCTGATAGTTTCCCTTGATATGAAATTTCAGATATAGAATAAGATGGTTTGTTTTGATTCAAGATTCTGGATAGAAACTTAAGAGGGAAATTGGGCCCATTCAGAGTAATTGGCTAAGGTTTTTATTTCTTGAAAGGAGAGATTCTCAGCATGTGAAGATAGGAGTTTCTGTTGTAGTTGAATTATTTCATTCTCAGATTCAAGTGAATAATTTGTTTGGATTTCGGCTTCTAGCTTACTTATTTTACCTGTTATGGATGATTCATTCTTGTTGTAAAGTTTTTTTATAGTAGGATGCTTTATTAATAAGAAATCCTCTAATCATTGCCTTAGTGGCTGCCCAGGAATAGTCTAAGGAAGATGATTGGGAATTTAATAATTGAAGGAAATGATCTAGGTCGGACTCAACTTCTGTGAGTATGTCTTTCTTCTTTAGAAGATTGAAGTTTAACTGCCACCAAATACCTATGTTATTTGAGGATGTTTTGGAAGACCAGTGAATAGAAAGGGAGATTTTTGAGTGGTCTGCAAGAGATCTAGGGTCAGTATTAAAGGAGATGTCAAAGTTAGTGAGTATTGAGGAGATTAGGAAGAAGTCCAACCTAGACCAACTTTTGTGACAATTAGAGAAGAAAGTGAATTTGTTATTGTTTGAGGGGCCATTTTGATATATATAAGGATCAAATAAGTTGTAATCTTCTTTTAGTTCTGATATAGTTAAGGTAGCATATTTATTATAATTAGCATTAATGTTGACCCTGTCTGTCATCAGATCTTGGATAGAATTCCAGTCACCTCCTACTATGTAATAATGATTAGGAAAAGATGAAAGGATTTTATAAATTGTCATGAGAAAATGTTGTTGTTCGGTGCATGGAGCATAGATATTAATAAATAAGATAGGTTTATCTAGATGTGTATAACGTGTAGTGAAGTAGCACCATCTTCCCGCTTTATCGGAGTCGTAATTGATTATATCTTGTTGGAATGGATGTTTGATAATTATAGCAACCCTCGCGCTATTAGTTTTTGCCCCTGATGCAATGATAGTTTTAACCCGTCTCCCTCGATCCTGTTCCCACTGGACTTTAGATAGGTGAGTTTCTTGGATGAATATTATGCTTGATGTAGATTTAAACATCAGATGCATAAAAAGTTTTCTTTTCTTATCTGCCTGTAACCCTTTAATATTCCATGACTCTAGTTTCAGCATTTATGTTCTTATTATTTATTAAGTAAAAGACTATAATGAGAGAATGTAAGACTACTTGAGAATAGATATATGGTAAACAAGAATGCTTGGGCAAAGATAAGAAACCCTTCCTGCTCTAGATCCGTGCCTAACCACCAACCATCTAGCCCGGAAGAACTGGGATATTAGGTATTGAAGCAGCAAAGTAATACAAATTGCATAAAACTTGTAACCAAACTATTACAGTGAAACTAATATATCCCAAAGTGAACAAACAATATCTACAGAATCTAAAATGCATAACAATCCCAAACAGATTAGAAAAGCAAACTCATAGCTCATCCATCTTGAATTTGTACCGAGTTTTATATGTGTATCTAAGTGTTAACTGTATCCCTTCCTGATGAATAACACCAAATTCTATTAAGTGAGAGAAATATTTCAACATGTGTATACAATTTCTGTTTTTGAATAAAACCATATCTCTGTCCATTAAGCAAGGGTTATTGGTGTTAAAGTAGAATCTCCACTTAGATGTTTGTGTGTAGGTTTTAGCAAAACTACTTAGTAAGTAGGTGTAAGGCACATTAGAGTCGAAGTGGTAAACCAGAGCAGCAGTCTAGATTTTCCAAATCAACAGGAAGACTCATGTCTAATAATGATATACTATGTTCAGAATATATGCAATATTTTCAGAACTAGATTGAAACATTGTAAAGATACACCTTACAATTCTAGTCACCTTAAATGCAATGTTAATACAATCCACAGTGTCAATTAGTAATATATATACCTTTTCGTTGTCCATGCAGTTAGCCAACATTTATTTATTTATACAAAAAAAAAATATTTTTTGACTGTGCCAGTAACCAGTTATATCATCAGATGTCCATATATTCAACATAGAAAATGACAGTCATTATAGATCCTGTCATACTTAGTAAGTAGGTGTAAGGCACATTAGAGTCAAAGTAGTAAACCAGAGCAGCAGTCTAGATTTTCCAAATCAACAGGAAGACTCATGTCTAATAATGATATACTATGTTCAGAATACATGCAATATTTTCAGAACTAACTAGTTTGAAACATTGTAAAGAAATACCTTACAATTCTAGTCACCTTAAATGCAATGTTAATACAATCCACATAGTGTCAGTTAGTCGTATATATACCTTTTCGTTGTCCATGCAGTTAGCCAACATTTATTTATTTATACAAAAAAAATTATTTTTTTTGACTGTGCCAGTAACCAGTTATATCATCAGTTGTTCATATATTCAACATAGAAAATGACAGTCATTATAGATCCTGTCATGACTATTAACACAATGTTACCCGGTCCTAGGAGTAGTAAAGGCGTATGCCTATAACTATTAGATCAATGTGGGACCAAGGCAGTGTGAAGGCAATTTGCAATTATACCAGTATAGAAACGTCAGTACTGCCCGCACATTGCAAGCTTTACATAGTTTTTATAAACAGGCTACCCCTATTATTTCCTGTGCATAGATATTGCAGGTGTTATGAGATCAGTAACAGGTTGCTCCTCTTCTACGAAGGACCTTTGTAAACTGAACCTGTAGTATTTTCCATTATAGATCTAAAAGCCTTGTCTAAGTACGGTTAAGGGGTTGGCACATGGATTTACTATTGAATACAAGACTTCTGAAAGGCTTCCCCTCTGCCCAACTGCACAGCAAATATAAAATATCCACGTACCTGTCGCTTGAAAAGGCATGGCATAGCCTCGTTTTTTTTTCTTTGTTTTATAAAAAAACTTTAATCGCTGTGAAAACCAGGGAGGGTTGACTGAAGAGAAGATGAACCGGCCCCTTTAAAGTTTTTGGGACTTTCCTCCACGATATGTAGCTTTGTTTTCAGGTGCTCGTTTCTTTAAGGCACCAAGGAAATCATTGGAGAGCAAGGGCCAGGGAATGTCACGGTGCCGAAGTTAGTGGTGAAAATGGAAGTTGTAGTCCTTAGTTAAAATCCCGGAGCCATGAGGGAAAAAGGCCTGCAACACAGCCAGCGATCACCCAAGAGGAAATCCAAAGGAATTTGGTGAGTCATGAAGAAGCTGAATATATCTTCGGTAGTCCGACGCAATCTCTCAGGTGTGGGTTGGATAAATAAAAAGGAGAAAAAAACTGAAGTAACTTAATGGTTTTGTTGTGCTGGGTCTGGACATTCGTTAAATGCTTTAAAAAAAACAGAAGTGGCTTCCTTAGTGTTTACAGCGGATAGCTTGCAGCCTTGATGATGGAAAATCAGTGTGTTTGGGTACTTCATCTGAAATTTTATCTGTTTTTGGATTAAATATGCACAGAAGGGTGCCAACTTTTGCCTCTCCGTTTTTATCTGCGCAGGAAGGTTGGGTGATAAATAGATTTTGAATCCATTCCAAACAATATATTTTTTTGCTTTAGCTGCAAGTAAAAGTTTGTTTACGTGCTGGAAATTTAGAATTTTGGCATAGACAATTCTAGGATTTTTTAGGTCAGAGGATGGTCTGAGGGCCCTGTGAGCTCTTTCAATTCTTATCTGGTGTATAAAGGAAGCATTGTCTAGGAATAAAGCAAAAATAGAAGTGATAGTTTCTGGTAGGGTATTATGCTCTATCCATTCAGGTATACCTCTTAATATGATATTGTTGCACCTGGATCTGGCTTCAAGGTCCAAAAGTTTCTGTTGCACATTCAACATAGTTTTGGCATTGGAATTAGGTTCGTTTTGTAACTGCTCTATTTTCATTTCATTATCTATAACCTTTGCCTCAGTTTTGTCAACTGTTGTAAGTATTCTGTCTATGGAGTCCCCAAAGGTTTGTAGTTGAGCAGAAAAGTTTTGTATTGCAGTTTGTATAGGCTGCAATGCCATTTTTAGTTCTTTCATATTAGTTGGGTCTGCTTTCATTTTGCCAGTAGGTTTTGTAGTTTCCTGTTCTTACCCTTTTGGGTAATGTTTCTTTTTCCGGAGATGAAATTGTAGAGTATTTTGCTTTCGTAGTTTGTGAGTTCATGTGTTCAGAATCTTGTGACATAGTCAATTTTCTTGTTTTGCTTGATCAGGAGAATGAAGGCCAAGGAACCCCAAACCTCAAGGACAGCACGTGCAGGGAAGGCAAGGAAAAATCTGCTGCAATCTTCTATGTATACACTCCTCCTGCTTATTCCTGATTCCGTATGTGGTAAGAAAAGGTATTCCTTTAGTCCAAAGTAAGGTTGTTAACCATGTAAGTTAATTCTCTCAGGCTAACCAAAGGTAATGTTTTAGTGCTATGATCTAACACTGTCTATAGGACGGCAGCCATCTTGATCTCCTTTATTTATTATTTTTCAATTATTTTTATTTTCATTTTACATTTGAAAAAACCATAACCATTCCATATTTACAAAACGGCCATATTTGCATGTTATACATTGTGGATAAAGTAGAAACATGTAGGTCATACAACATACCTAATTACAATACATACAAAGATGCTTTCCCATGCCACGGGTGGTATGGCGGTAGCGTTGTTACCTCACAGCAAGAGGTTCTCCCGTTCGATTCTTGGCTGGGCTTGGTAGTGCCTTCTGTGTGGAGTCTGCATGTCCTCCCCGTGGTTGGGTAGCATTCGAAAGACATGCGTGTGTAAATGGGCATGCCTTCATTGAAGGTTGAGCGTCGAGCTGGCACCTAGGCATTTCGTAAAAATCTACTGCCAATCGTTAGCGGACCGGAGTTCCACTATGGTGACCCCTTACCGGGAAAAGCCAAAAGACAAACAAAGATGCTTTCCCAATTAATTTTGTTAGTCTAAAAACAGCACATACAAAAATGATTCTACATCCATAGTTAACTGTGTACTCATGGGAATACTTCCAGTTCATTTAAGATATGGTGTACCTGGTGCTTTATGTTAATAAGATGCTATATGACTGTTCCCAGATTGCTTGGGGTTTCATATTTTTGTTTCTTTTGTCCAATACTATTTTATGTGCTAACAGATGTTTAATAGCAGATTTCCTGAATTCCTCCCAAAAGATGCTTACAGGATCTAACCATTTGCGAGCTATATATAGTTTCATTAATAAGAAAATCGTTATAAGTGGGTTAGCTTGTTTTCCTGAGATGTTGGCCAGGAGGATGTGTAAGAGTAAATTCCCATGTTAGTGTTGATGCTTGGTACCCCCCATTTTTTTGCAGTTGTAACTTAAAGGAATTCCAAAGCTTGAAAATGCATTTACAACTCAGAATATATGTATTAGGTCTGCAATCTGGTCTTTACAGTGCGGACAGTATGGGGACTTAGTTGCATTGAATTTGTGAAGAATTGCTGGGGTGAAATAAGCATTATTAATCATTATGAGTTGCGTGTAAGAGAGTTTTTTTTAAGTGGAATAGTTTTCAATGTTAAGTTGATTGCCTTTTCTATTTGCTGGTCATCCATATCAGGTTTTAATTTTCTCCAATTATTAAAGAAGAGAAGTTCTTTCTGGAATTTGACTTCCCCTATCATTTTGTAGGAGTTCATTATTGTTTTCCTTGACATTAACAGTCTTCCAAAGTACAGTTTTCAATGTCACTTTCGAATATGGTAAGCTTTTGGAGGTAACTGGAACACACTTCTTTGATTTGTCTTAAAATTATTATATATGCTTTAGGTAAGTTTAGATTACTTCTTAATTCATGAATTGTGCTATTGAGGAATGAGTAGATATCTTGGATTCTCTTATGCTTTAACCAAGGGAAGGAGTCTAGGTTTAGCATCTCATTTATTTTTAAGTTAGGATTTTTATGGAGGGGCTGTAGTATTAACATAGCTTGCCCAAGGTTTAAGGAGTGAAAACATTTTTGTGTTATATTTATAGAATGTTTTAGCAGCTCTATTATGTTATAGGCTTGCAAATTATTTAAGAAGGGAAGTGCTTTGGGATTGATGTCTAGTGTTTTTATATACCTATAGTATATTGTTACCCGGAGAACCAATCTTTGCCGAGGGGTCGTACTCTGCTATTCTCAGTATTCTATTAGTGTTGATAATAGAGTAGTAAGTTTTGAAATCTGGCAAGTTCAGACTCCCTTTGTTTTTGGGAAGTGTTAGTTTTTGATAGGTGATTCTGGTCTTTTTAGGTTCCCATGCAAATTTTGCTAGAAAGGTATGAATTTGTTTGAAGAATTTATGTATAGTTATCTGAGATGTCATAAATAGATAAATTAATCTAGGTAGTATGTTCATTTTAATTATTGATACTTTAGACAAAAACAGTAGCTTAAGGTTATTCCATCTTGTACAATCTTGTATTATGTTTTGCCATTTAAGAGTTGCGTTATATTGGTAGAATTCCATGTTATTCTGAAAGAAAGTAATCCCCAGATATTTGGTTTCTTCTTTTATTTTTATTTTGTCTAAGAGAGGTATTAGGGAGATGAGTCTAGGTGGCTTAAGGGGAATATATTAGTTTTATTACGGTTTCATTTGTAGCTAGACATGTATGAGAATTGTCCAATTGTGTTTATTATTTTGGTTATGTCTGAGCTTGGTGTAGTAAAGTACATGTTTAAATCATCTACAAATGCTGAAAGATAAACTTTGAAGTTATGTATTGAGGGGGGATTATGACATGTATTTTGTTTAATATATAGGAATAGGGGTTCTAGGTATAGGTTGAAAAGAAAGGCTGATAGCGGGCAGCCTTGTCTTGTGTTCCATTTTTTATCGAAATTCTGTTTGACCATTTTTTTTTATATATAGAGCAAGAATTCAAGACTCACTCTATCAAAAGTCGTGTGGGTATCTACTACCATTGTGAAGATGTTGATATTCCTCAGATTTGCAAAGGATATTAACGCTTCTAATGTTAGCGTGTTGTCACTGGTCTGTCTACGTGGTGTAAACCCAGATTGTTCTGGAGAAATGATTTTCTCTATCAGATTTTTAACTCTACTTGCAAGTACTGAGGTCAGGATCTTGGTGTTTATATTTAAAAGAGAGACTGGTCTATGGCTATCTGGATTTTTAGGGTGCGCTGGTCTTTTAATATAAAAATAGTTTTAGAGGAGTTAAAGTGAATATCATGTATGTTGTTATTTACTATATAGTTCAGCACGTGGTATAATAATTTGGCAACTAGTGGACTGAAGGATTTATAAAATTCTGATGTAAGACCATCCAGTCCTGGGGCCTTGTGTGATTTTAGATGTTTAATTGTTGTAGTTATCTCGTTAATGGAAATGGGCTCTTAGTTTTTTTTGTTGATCTAAATCTAGTTTAGGGAATTTTAGTTCATGAAGAAAAAGATCACTATCCTCCTTTGAGGCTTGTAGAATTTGTTCTCCATATGTTTGAGTATATAATTGTTCAAATACTTTGATAATTTCCTCAATTCTTGTATAGATTTTCCCTCAGTAATTTACTTCTGCTATAATTGAGGTGGATTTTTGTTGAGCGATAATTCTGGCCAAAGCTCTGTAAGGAATGTGGGCGGCTTCTGCGTAATTAGCCAACTATCTTGTCTCATAAAAAGATAAATTTCTGTTCTTGAACATATATAGGTCTCTTTGTAGTTTTAGGAGGTCCATTTCCATTTGATTATTAGGGTTATTTATCAATTCTCTCTCACATTGTTCTATTTTCTCCTTTATTTTATGTTCCTCTTTCAGATGGATTTTTTTTATAATATGCTGCTTTTTTAATGAAAATTCATCTAATTTGTCTTTTGGTCGTCGCCCATTCTATATCCATTGGTGTTTGGGAAATGAAGATATTTACAAGTGATGTTTTTAATATATCCTCAATCTCTTTTACTACATCTGTTTTGAAGAGCAGATTAGGATTTAATGACCAGTTATTAGCTCTAGTGTTTAAAAAAGTTGTTTTGTCCCAGTTGATACTCAGTGTAACTTTGGAATGATCCGACAGAAATCTAGTGTGTATGACTATTGTACGGTTAATGTTAATGAGTATGTCTGAGATTAAAAAGAAGTCTATTCTCGCCCACATTTTATGGCATTGGGAGTAGAATGTGTAAATCCCAGTTTTGTTATCTTTATCCTCATATTTAAAGGGGTCATATAGTTTGAAGTCTTGTTTAAGTTCATTTAAAGCTATTGTAGCTTGTCTATTATGTAGTTTGGACAGGTTCGATTTATTCTTTTCCGGGTTTTGATATGTGTTCCAGTCACCATCAATTGTTAGATAATGATCTTCCAGTTGGTTTAGAATTGGGTACAGTGACATGAAAAAGAGATGTTTGTTGCTACAAGGTGCATATACATTTAACACCATTATGGGTTTTGGAAAAACCGTGTTAGTAAATGTTACATAGCACCACCTTCCCTCTTTGTCAGCCTTAGTTTCAAGTATTTTATCCTGAAAATGTTTTTTAATCATGGCCACCCCAGCACGGTTAGTTTTGCCCCCAGAAGCTACAATTTGTTTTATCCACTTTTTTCCCAATATCTGTCCATTGCTCTGAAGTTAAATGCGTTTCTTGTATTAAGATGAGATTAGCTTTGGTTTTCAGGGCTAAACACAAAAATAATTTCCTTTTTTCTTTATTTTGTAGTCCTTTAACGTTCCATGTTTCAATTTCTCACATTTATGTGATAGATATGCTTGTTAATGTTAATTTAGATTTATGGTCTTTGTATGGGTTGTTATAGTGTGTCATTGGAAAGCAACTAACTATTCCCGTCCCTACACTGTGCCTGCCCACTATACCCCTGGACCAAGAATAAATGGGGAAATACAATGTGACTTTAGTATGTACCATAAGATTCCCACTAATATTAAAATACGTTTTTTCTTTATGTATAAGTTTGTGACATGGTATCCCCCTTATGTTACTATATACAGTGCGGACAAAGCTTAAACTAGTTGTCTACAAATCCCTAGTCTCAACCTTTAAACTATCATACCATTAGAGTACAGAGGTTAAAGTACAAAACATACAGCTTATAAGTTTATGATCTATTCATGTTAATGATCAAATTCTCAATTAGATATGGCAAAATATACAACAATGTAACCTATATTTATAAGCCAGACATGTCATATTTAAATGAACCTTCTCCACATATTTCTTTTACATTCCCTCTTCATATATATGTGTGTATATATATATATATATATATATATATATATATATATATATATATATATATATATATATATATAACTTACCCAGCTTCTGTGTGTTCAGGCAATCTTCTGTAGCAATCTATAACAAACTCAGATTGCATTAATGGCATCTAAATAGAAGTGGGTATATATTCTGCAGTCAACTAGGTTGTATTCATATTGTCATACAATTCAACTCCTCTAAACTGCTTAAACTCTCATTCCTGCAGTTATTTCAGTTAAACATCATTATTTCAATCAATAACCATTTACTTAGTCTGGTTCTGCCAGACTCACATCCAGAAATTATGATTGGATTCTTTACAATAAGCTTGTATTGGAGAATCAAAGTCAGAATTTTGTTTTGGTAAAACAGTACCTTATTCTTCTGATTCTTCAAAGTCATGTTGGAATGATTTACTAATCATCTTTCAGTCAGTTGTCTTACTAATTGTTTTATGTCAATTTTTGTGATTTGAGTCAGAAATCACTTCTTGGTCTTGGTGTACCTTCCTTTCAGGTCATTTTGGTTTTATAGTGGAGCTTTTGAGTTTGAAAGGGGACTGTTTTAACATGCCAGATTCCTGGGAAATGGTGTCGCCTTATATTACGTGCATCGGAAATTGCAGTTGAATTTTAGTTCCCATCCAGTTTTCATTTCCTTTTCCTGTGTTCCTCGTGGGTCCCATTGTTGATTTAAGGGCCTAGGCAGCAAAGGGAAGCTCTCAGGGTTTGTATCCCACCAAAAACACTCACAATTCGGTCCGATTTTTACTCAAGGGTTGTTTTTAATTTCCAGCCACTTTATTTCATTTCTGGAGGTGGAATCTGCTTGAAAACTGACAGGAAAGTCTCATTTGCTTCCTTGGGGTTAGCAATCATGTATTTAACATCTTTTACATTGAAAATTAGAAGGTTTGGGTATTTCATCCGGAACTTTCTTTTCTTTTCTATCAGAAACTTGCAGTATGGAGATAGAAGTTGCCTTGCTTGCCTTATCTGAATGGGCATATCTTGAGCAAAGGAAATTTTATTATATTCCAGGTGAGTGTCCTTTTCTTCTTGGCTGCAGAGTATTTTATTGACATCTTGATAGTTTAAGATTTTGCCATACACAGGTCTTCGCCTCAAGGATGATTGAGCTTCTCTCAGAGCTCTGTGGGCTCTCTATTATTATTTGTTGTGTTGCTTCGGAATCATCTAGTAAAGATTTTAGTATGAGTTTGATAGTTGGTATTAGATCAATTTGTGACACAGTTTCAGGTATTTCCCTTATGATAATATTGTTTCTCCGAGCTCTTGATTCTAAATCTATTATGTTTGCTTGTAGACTTTGCAGCTCTTTGTCATGAAAATCAGTTCTCTGAGATATAGAGTCTAATTTTATTTTATTTTCTAGTATTTTTGCTTCAGATTTTTCAATTGTGGTTAGAATTTGATTAAATGAGTCTCCAAATGTTTGAAACTGTGTGGATAAGTCCTGTATTGCTTGTTGAATGGGCAATAAAGCTGTTTTATATCTTCCAGGCTAGCTGGCTGTTCTGACTTGGTTTTATTTGCAGGCTTGGTATTGTCAGATTGCTTATTTGTCCTCTGTCTTTTTGGAGTTGTCTTTGTCTGGTGAGGCTAGTTATCGAGAATTTGGTTTTAGTTGTTAAAGTCTCCATATTATTTTCTTCTTTTGACATCTTGCTTTCAGGTAAGTTTTGCAGACTTCATGTATGACTGCAGGGTCACAGCACCACACGGCTACAGATGACTTCTAAAATCTTAGCTAACCCTTTTGTTTTAAAAGGAAGCTGTTGCTTTTTTTCCCTTCTTTTGAATGCTGTTTGTTGTCTGGAATAACTATTCAGTCGTACTTCTTTGTTTTTTAGTCTGCGCTGTCTTCTGGGTTTATTATAATCCAGGGTATTTCAGAGAGCTAGGTGCTTGCAGTGCTCATAGAACAGCGGCCATCTTGAAACGCATGGGTATATTTTTTTCATAATCTAATCAATCAGTAAGACATGTCAGTGCTACAGGGAAGTACACAGAGAACTGGCACTGGCAACATTGTTCACGGACTATCCCACATATTTGATTAAGGTAACACATCCCCCATCTATCTATGTCATTCCACACTTAAATAGTAGAGTGAATAAATTAAGAGGTTAACATGAAACTGGCAAATCATAAAGCTGTATAGACAGGAAACAATGGTACTCATAAATGTGAACACCTCACACGCTAGGGGAGTATGACACTTTAATACATGTCCTAGAAGGCCGTGTACTACTATCACCTCACACTGTGTACCCATATACAAAGTAGACAAAACTTAATAACCTAAATAAGAGGAAAATCTTTATTTACATGTCCGATTTTCAATACCCAGTGAAATGTGCTTTGTCAAGTTTTTTGTGGAGTGTGTGTGTGTGTGTTTGTATGTATAAATGCACACATACACATAGATATACATATCTGTAAGTGTGTATATACATACATATTACGAGTATCCTAGAAAACAAAGGTTCATATCTGACCATCAAAAATCATACCCAGTTTATATACTTTACACATACAAACTCATACAATTACCCAAATCCATCAACC